>NW_009197932.1:244-3084 GCF_000690835.1 Fulmarus glacialis
GGCTCCCACCGGCCTCCCCGTGGCTTTGGGCTCTTGAGGGCCCGGGGAAAATGTTCGGTGCAAGCGTATATGCTTTTAGAAAATAAACAGAATCAGTAGGAATAATAAAGATTTTACTCTTGCTTTCTTCTGAAGGCAGATTGCTATACATAGACTAAGCAGTCTAGTCTTTCTTAAGAGATAAAGGAAACAAGAAGGTTTCTCTAGAAAGTGGCTTGGAGGATTACAAGAAGATTTTTGTCCTTACTTTTTAACCATCTTGCAGAGCAAAAAATGTGGTTTCAGCCTTCCCTGTAGTAGTACCTCCCTTTGTTGGCAAAAGGGAGTGCGAGCAGCCTAGTCTCCCTCAGCTGAAGTTCGCTTCTCTGAATTGCCCTAATGTCTGTGTGGGATTTGTAAAGATGACCTTGTCTGTGCTAGTACTTTTCTCCAAAATCACATAAGAACTTTTGAAACTTGCCTCACTTGGATTATTTTCTGCAAGCACTGGAGGTTGCAGATTGTGGGGGAAAAGAAAAGAGCATTTCTCTCTGGAGAGCTACAGCCAAAATAGTCAAGTAGAACGGTTATCCCCAGATGTCTCTTTTTCCCCATGCAGAAATTTTGTCACTCTTTATCAAGGAGCTCTTCTTTTAGACTGTGTGCAGTACTTTGAGATGCACAAGTTTGTGTTTGATCACAATTAAAGATTGATACCTGGGAGCAGCTGTTTTTATTTCAGTGTATAATAACATTTCTTACCTTTTCTTACATAAGAGTGTTCTACTATTCTGAAAATAACTGTTTTCTTACAGGATTAAGTGGACGATTTATCATAACAGCTCTTCCTACCATCTATCAGTAAGTATGCATCGCAGCAGGATTTTTTGAAGGAGAGAGGGCTCTTTTCTTCCTTTTTGGGGGGGGCAAATGAATGGGATTTATCATGCTCTTTAGGAATGTGAGTTACTTTACACAGAGACAACCACTATCTTAACCTGCTGTGACCTTACAGTACTGCCAGTTGTTTTTTTTTCTTTTCCCTTCAGGCCTTATTTATTCCATCTTTTCGTGGGTGTTTCTATTTTGCAATCTTTTCTCTGTAGATTGATCTTAATACAGTTGTGTGGCAAGTGCATTAGGAAGATAGTTATCTTTTTATGGAATCGCAACCTAAAGCTAGCCAAGATACACGTGGAGTCAAGATTCTAAAAATACTTGTAGTCAAGATTTTTGGTAAACATTTTAGAGCCAATATCATCTAAAGCAAAGTAAAATTAAAAAAAAAAATAGGCATGGGGGTGGGAAGGAAGATGTTGAGTGGAAGTAAATGCTGCATGCTTGAACTGTCTAAAATAAAGGACCTTTTTTACAGCTGTAAAGATGGAGAGTTCAGGAGATACCAGGGTGCAAGAACGAAAACTGATTTCATAAATTTCATCAGTGACCAGGAATGGAAATCTATTGAACCAGTTTCATCATGGTTTGGTCCTTCCTCTTTCCTGTAAGTTTTGGTATGATTTTTATAGTAATTTGTTGTCAAACATGCACACTTTAAGGACGTGCTGGGACAGGTCCTTAGGCGTGCCGCACCTGGTGCTGCCTCCTTGTTAACAGCTCACGCAGCAGCTCTGTGTTGGTAAGAAGTATGTGAAGGTGGTGGGTGGGTGGTCATGCCTCCCTCATCAGCTGTGGGAGGATTGTGTGTGCTAGCATAGCAAAGATACTCTGAGCAAGGTTTACTTTAAGGCTTCAGATAGTTATAAGTGGGTGTATTGTTTTACTAAACTCTTATAGGTAACTAACTGACACTTGAAGTTCTTCTTTTGATTATACAGCAGAAAGATGCTTTGCCCAGCTAAATTCTAGGAAGTTAGCAAGAAAAACTGGAAAATAATGTACCAACATAGTTGTAAGATATGGGCTGGCCATTTAAGAAGATGTATCTGTTGTGAAGTTAAAAGCAGAGTGGAAGGGCAAAGGTTCCTTTGTTGAAGGAAAAGTGAAGTGAGGAGACTAGTCTGAGAAGAAACACACTCTATGGAGTTCTTTCTAGTTTTGTGGCTTTGAAGTGCTTTTAGTTGTTGCTGCATGTGCTGTGTGGTGGTTTCAGAGTAGTTGAGTAACTGAGTGATAAAGCATGTTGGGGACACCATTGGCTGAGGCAAGTGAGCCCAATTGTTCATGGTTTTTCTTCTGTTAGAGCAATGATGGCTGAAACACCTCTGTACTAACTGTGCTGTGCTGTAGCAGTGTTCAGTTTATGAAGTGTTATGCTAGACTGAAATTTTACATTTTTTGTGGCTCTTCTAGGAGGCTCAGCATTCTTACTTTGTCTACTCGCAACGCTATTTGAATCTTTGAACTCTGTGGTTGATCTTCTACAAAGTATTAGCCCCCACCAAGGAATGTGTGAAACAGGGTACCAATTTTAGGATTAATAAGTTTTCTATTAGAAGTGTACAGTACCAGCTCCATTTTTTGTGCATACTGAAGCAAGTAGGCTTCTTCTGCGGCTCATTCATTAGCAAATTAGGTTGGCTTAATGTTTCAAATTCTCCTTTCCTTTACAGATAGTGAATACTTAATGCTGAAATTTCACAACAACAGGGAGATGTCAGAATCGGCAGGATATACATGGCAGATAGCCTTGTCTTTTTCACTTGTATGTAAAATATGGCTAAACTTAAGTGTCTGAAGATCTCTCAGTTCTTATATAACCTGATTTTTTTTAATAGGTTAATTTTTTGTTTTAATAAAATTTCCAGATGCTTAATTCTTAATATCTTGAATAGAGTTCTGGCTGGCTTCTCATAGACTGTTGGTCCAAATATAACTGTCGTGGTTTAACCCCAGCCAGC
>NW_009197933.1:0-50307 GCF_000690835.1 Fulmarus glacialis
TCCCCGCTCAGCCGAGCCGGAACCGGGAGCCCCGTGATTGATGGCAGCTCTTTAATAGCGTGGTCAGCTAGAAAATGCATCTGCAAGCAAGATACTAAGGAGGCAAAGCATCCCCGGGAGTGATCAGCGGCTCACATCCCCGAGCTGCAGCCAGGAATATTAATGCAACCAACCCTCCTCGCCTCTACAAACGCTGATCAAAACACACAGGGGGTGGGGAAAATGCAGATAAAATAGAGGGGTGGAGGGAATACATCCACGCACAGCATTCATTCCCAAGATGGATAAGAAAGAGATGCCTGTCCAGTGTCACATTAAAAGGCACTTCTACAGAAGGATTTTGTTGCAGTGTATTCAATTAGTAAGCCATTTTGTTTAAAATCCTTTCTACGACGTCTTGCCTCCCCCCCATTAGAAACAGAAATTCATCTGCTCAGCAAAACATCTTCCTTTTAATTGTATTTAATTGGCAATTTTTTAAAATAACGAATATTTATCTCTTGCTATGTATCTTCATGCAAACCCATAACTTGTCTGAATCTCACAATATCTTGCACTGTTCTTTCACACCACAACCATGACCTTTCAGCTGCCAGCACCAACTTAAGAGCAAAGCTTTGCTATTTCCCTTGCAGAATAACATGCAAAACAAGTCATCTATGTAATCCATTACCTGAGGGCAATGTACACTTTTTCCCTGCCAAGCAAATCTGTTTCCTAGCCATGCAGTAGTATTTTGCCTATAAAATAAATAAGGGAGTACACCTTCTCAGAGCTGGTTTTACAAAGCCAAGTTAAAAAAGAAAAATTAAAATAATAATAATAAGAATAATAAGGTTCACAGACCCAGTTAATTAGAGCAACATCCTCAAGTACTGTCTGCCAACTTATTCTTTCCAGATGCTGTTAATTATTTGCAGTTGTATATTTTCCCTCTATTTATCCATAGATATTTCTACCACATTTTCTACTCCTATAGCACAGGAGTCCTTCAGGAGACAAAGGTCCAACTCGAAAATTTATTCTGTACTTTCTAGAAATAGCTACGTAAAACCTCTAAGACAGCTGAAGGAGCTGATTAATTCTAATGCCCTTGCCACATTGCAAGACTGCTATGATCAATACAAATTGAAGATGGTGTGCAGCACAAGCTTCGCTCCCGCAATATTCATTGTACAACAGCTTCTGAACTGGGGCTTATCTTCGAAAAAACTGGTTCAAAATAAGCTTTGTAACCGAGTAGCCGTGTGATAGTTCCAGACCTGCCAGAGCTGAAATTCAATCCTGAAGTCCGTACAAAGCAACCACATTGCATTTATCCTCACTTCAATTTTCTAATCAAATGTGGCCTGACACCTGGCAAATCACAGAAGGGAACTTACTGCTCCAGTGTGTATTTAAATGAGTGTTTACTTCTAATGACTTCCAAAAGAGCTTTCCAGCAGTAAGTTCATTCAGGCCAAGTTCCATTTATTTGAAAAACACCCTGTTCGATGGTATTTGTTCAAAAACACCTTATCCTTTTAGGACAGATGACCCAGCCAGCTTGGACCACAAATCCTAAAAGTCAGTATATATTCAAAAAATGCAGTCTTTTTTTTTTTTAAATTGTATCTGTAGAATTTTTTGGATCCCATTAGGATGAAAGTTGTTCAAACTGTGCAGAATACAGCACCCAGCAGTTTGAACACAGCAACAGAACCGGAGAGTACTCTTGAATCTCAGACACTCTCTTGCAAATCCAAGGCAAACCAACTTCAGAATTCAGCAATGTGGTAGATGGCAGTGAAATCATTTGAAGTCCCATCTGTTTTTATACAGCATACTGGAGATTCTTGAATAAACAGAACAGCTACAGCATTCAATCATGGACATCAGAAACAACTGAACTTTCACTAATTGGCTTTCCTATGAGATATGGAGATCTGCCCCAATTTCATAGACTATAATAAAAAATTAAAAAAAAAACATGCACCCAGAGTACAGCCTCTAGCTCCATTTTGCAATAGGGACTTTTTATCTTGTCTTTTGGAAATGGATTATAAAAGATGAAAATCTTTTCTTGGTCATGAAATACACCTTTGCTAGTCACAGCATTATAAACTTACAACAGCATTTCTTTTAAAATCAACACTAAAAGCATACATGTCTGAAAAAGCAAAAAAAAACCCCCGAGTTACACATACAAAAAACCCACCAAGACTACTCAAGCAAAAACTACCTCCACAAGGGTTAGGCGAACATACCGCAGAGAATGCGACCTAGAGCGGGCTTGAGCAGAGACTCACTGAACGACGGCGATTCACTGAATGACGGCTTCGGAACAACTGCTAACAGACCTCGCACAACATGTTGTGTTTGGTCCAGTGTGCATTAGTTATCTGGTGTTACACAATGAAATAAAGCCCAATTCCACCGCCTGCAAAATCCAGCCCAGTTTTCCTGGCAGCCTCCATTTATCAAAACAACCCTGTCATGTTGAGTACCATTAACAGATAATGAACTGAGACAAGGGATGCAGTTACAAGCAAAGCACTCTGCATGCTACAGGCCTAAGCACGCAGCCAAGTGAGCTGATACCTGACTTTATAATAAACATTATAATTAAATAGAACACCTAGCTGAAGAAACATTAAGGTCGTGACAATAAACAACAGAAGCTGGAAATCTGAAAAAAATAAGGCTTTGACTTGCTGTCAGTAATTCCTGACATTGCTTAAAGGCATGTTCACATACACCCAGGTACGCCTTCTCTCCTTACAGCTAAGAACTGGAAAGCACCCGTTAACTTGCAGGTTTCGGTTTTCAGCGCTTTCCGTGAATATTGTAACACTTTGTATACTGTACCTACGCACTTCAGCTCATGAAAGATTGAGCACTGAGAAGTGACAGACAGTGTATCTTCAAAGGGCTGTAAAATGTGCTGCTTTCTAGACATACTACTCATAACAAACACGAATAATTCATAACTTCGCACAAGAATCCTACCATAATTGAAGAATGTTAAATACAGACATACAAATTTGAAGAATATTCAATACAGATATACTCCCTCCAAGCCACGAGATCTATCGATCAGCAGCACTCTCCACTTCTTCCAACAGAATTAGCCATCAAGTACACATAAACATTTCATCCACTAGAAAAACTGCTCCGAAGGAGCAATTTCAGATCTACCAAATACATATACACTTGAAACACAAACTAACCGTAAACAGGCTTAATGAGATTATACAGATTAAATGGGTAAATTAACTTTTTTTTTTGAGACATCCAAGACAAAGAGGTCCCACAAACATTTAAAAGCTGCTCACTCTGAAGTCATGCAGTTAACTGATCCAGCTAATTTTTTTTAAAAGCAGTACACTGTCTGGCTTGCACTAATTGTACAAAAAGAAGCCTTAAACTTACTTTTAAGAACACATGGAGATATGATCATGACAAGTGTTTTCTAAAAGCTAATATAACACTACTTCCCAGCTTAGGCAAGCAACAAGTGCAACACATTAAACCCCTGCTAAGCTGAACCTATTTTTAAAAGGGGACTTAACACCATCTTCAGAGCTCCACGTAAATCAAGCTCTCTCTTTGGATTTGGCATTGGGTAGGGGGGGAAGAGGAAGTAGGTTCAAGGAGAACAAGCTAACAGCTTAAGATTATTGTCACAGCACTGTTTTTCTGGTGTGTCACTTAATTCCAGTCCTCACCAAAAGTTTCCCTTTCACTGTCAGTGCATGTATTCCAGCCAAAATAACACCGATACCTCCAGTAAAACAAAAAGCCTGAAGGAGAGGCAGGTTAAGCTGAAAGTTTGCTAGAGAATTCCTGCGGCAAACGGTCAACTGAAGATTTCTTAGCAGAGGAGAGAAAAAGTAGGCTGGGCTACTAGCATGAAAGGTCACCTCTTAACTGCTTGGAACAGGAGCACTGAATATTTGTTACCCATTTCTGTTTGTTTTCAGTCCAACATCAAAGCATCTAGGCTCTCCCTATTCTAAATAGAAAACCTTTGGTCAGGTTAGAGGTGATGTTTTCTTCCTTTGCAAATAATGCACTGTTTTATTAGTATAAACACAGCTCAGAATAAATGATACTTAGCTCTTGACAAGACAGTTACTACTGTCTACAGACAAATTTCTTCAAACCTGCTTGAAGCAGGAAAAGTCCTGTCTACACTTGTAGATCTGTGAGCTCATGTGAATACACAACAGGAAACATGCATTGAGTTTTAAGCAGCTTCTTGCCACAGCACTAATTCAGCTACAGCTTGCTCCACAATTATATGAGGGTGCTTTTCCACTACTAAAACGTAATCTCTAAGAGGAAATTCAGTGCAGTGTTATTATTGCTTCAACATAATCAAAAGGCCATTTCATTCTGTAATCCAAGCCTGCCTAAAGAGACTGTAGACTCTGCACACAGCTAGACACAATCAGAGTCTTGTCCACTTCGGCTCCACCACGTTTACATATACAGCAGGCAGCAATTCTTCAAAATCAGCACATGAAGAGTTATTTTAATTTAGTGTATAACTGCTGCAATTTGGATCAACCATTTCCTTGCCTCTCTCAAATCCCCAAGTGGAACCTGTACCCTTTACAGACCATGAACCTTCAGAGGTTTGGCTTTTTTTGTTGGGTTGGATTTTGTTTCTTTGGTTTTGGTGGGGGTTGTTTGTTTTTGTCTGGGGTGAGGGGGTTTTTTCCCCCAAGCCTCTACGTACACAGCATCTCACCTAGAACCTGCTAAACCGAACTCCTAACACTACCACGCATTTTATGGTTCCAGAACTATGACTCCTTTTCTGTACTTACATGGTGTTCAGGTTTTTATTTCGGAAGACCTTCAGTCAAGCTGTAAGCCCTTACAGGTCACTATTAAAATGACACTACATCAATATTCTGGGAAAGGAGGGCCCTATCAAGTAAAGAAGAGTCTGAGGAACTTCAACTCCATTTTAACCACTCTCAGGCCCAAGAATTCCAGGCACTGCCCTTGCTGTAACTGTCACCAACAACTGCCACCAACAGCTCCTTTGCCACCCTGTAAGGTAACACCTTTGGACCAAACTCCACCTGACAATAGAGGCACAAGTCTCAAGAGCAATGCACAAGCACAAACAAAAACCCTCCGAAGAAAAAAATTAAGTGCCAACACCTGTGCACTGGTGGTACTTACTGCTTGTTAATACAATTGCTTGTTATTAGGTAAAAACACAAGTTGCCTCAGATTCCTTCTCAGTCCATCCAGAACCTGTGACGCAGCCAAAAAATTACTGTTGGTACAGTCAGTGCATCACTCAGCTGAAGAATGGGGATAGAGGCTTCAAGGACAAAGTCCTGTGTAACTCCATTCTACGTGCCTTTGGAAGAAACCTGGTAGGTTATTTTTACACAGCATCTCAGATGCACGCAGCTTAGAATTCTGTCACAGTAGGAAAGAAAAAACAAAAGTTGCTCCCCCAGGGAGCTGTGAAAACTAAGGCAATTCACATGCCAGCATATGAAGTCTCAGGATTTTGCAGGAAGGCCTAGCTTAGTAAGTGTTGGGGGGGACAACACTAACAAAAAAACCCTAAACCAAACAGATATGGCCCAGCCCACTAGGAGTTCAATCTCAAGTCCCCATACAATTAAGAGAACGTTCAGAGTGTCAACCCATACCCTTCTCCCTATTCTCCCCCCTCCAAATGCTGAAGACTCAATTCTGCCAGCTATATCAACCCTTGAAACCAGACTTCAGTGCACCTAACAAAAAGCCCAAGAAAAAACAAACACGAGGCAGAGAAGAGGAGACAGCATTTTCTATTTACAGTTAAAACTTAATTCAAGGACAATGCTCTAAAATAGCTGCACCTCAAAAAGGACAAAATTCAGCCAGAAGGACAGTATGCTTTCTTTGGGAAGGGGGAAGAAAACAAAAAAAGATGAACGAGCTGAGGAATGCAGCAACTTGTCAAGATGTTTAAAATAAAAGCTTTTGTGTGGATAGGTAAGTATGTAAGTACGAAGTGTAATAAAGTCAGTTGGGATATTGTGACCAAGCTACTAGGGAACAAGCAGTGAGACAAGTAACTTGAATCCCAGCTACAGCTTTCATATCCAGAAATCAAAACAAACCAGGTAAGATAAATTTAAGCAAAAAAAGTTCATGTCTGCTAATCACAGAAATAATTTTTTTCAATATTTCTTCTCTGATTTGTTTCTTCTTCTCTGCAGGGACCAATACTTAAATTCAAAAACGTTTTTGTAGAAAATCCCTGCCCTGGGAAACTCCAAACTACAAAATGGTACATTGTAAGCCAAGAATATTAAAACAAAATCCAGTTGTGTCTGCCAGATTTTGTGGGACTTACGGCAAGACATCACCCTGTTCAGCAGCTTCTTGAATTTAACTCCAAAGTGACACACACAATTTGTTTTAGAAGGTATTACCTTTAAAAAAAAAAAAAAATCTAAATAGTTGTCAAGAAAAAAAGTCATATTTAAAAAGAAAATTTTACATACTTGAAAATTTAATAAATGGATTTGGAAAAAAAAGAAAGAACAACCACAATAAACCATTTGTTCTCAGCTGTGTATAAAAAAAGCAACCAAAATAAAACTCTCAATAGTTAGATCTGTGGGGGGAGGAGGGGAGGGCAAAACTAAAGAAAAGGAGGGAAGGAAGAAGTAAGCAAATGCATCTTTTTCAACTCTATCAAAGCAATTGTAAAACAATGGAAGTTTGCCTGTTATTCCCTCCAGTTTCAACTAAAAGTAACTTTGGGAATGGAAAATTTGATACCTCTATCAACAGCGTGTGGTATGTTTAAACTATTATAATATAAAGCATGCTCATACTCACAAGCGAAAGGAAATGACTGCCAAATGCTTCCTTTACAATCTTCCTTCCAGAATAAGATAGATTCTTTACCAAGAGATTTTCCCAACACACCAAGTATAGCAGAAATTGAACTAACGTATATAAAATTTGCAATGGATTTACAGTCTTTTATTGAAATCACAGCGGAGATAGGAAATGTGACTACAGCTCACAGTTTTTTAGTGTAGTAATCACTTTCACATTCAAAGGCTTCAGAAAATTCAACAGACTTTTTTTTTTTAAGTGACAATAACCACAGGATGTGACCATACCTATAATAATCTTTCCCTCCAGACGGGGAGATAAGCTCTAAAAACAGGAAGTTTCTACTATAATCTTGAAAAAATGTTAACAGTCTGAAACCACATGACTCCCGTTCAGTTACATGGGGAAGAAACCCTTGATTTCCCAAAACTATGGGGGAAGATACCTAGGGCATGAAACTAATTCAGGCATTGCTCCACCACACCCCTCCAGAATCCCCCAAAACATGGAATAACGTGAAGGTTCTTAGTTTATTCCTCTCCTCCTTTTCCCACCATAAATTCGTAAGAGTAAGCAAACAAGACAGCTTTCATCTCATAGGAAGAAATAGTGGTTTATGTCAAAAATTAATACTTTCTCACAAGCATGTGCATCCATTTCTTAAGAGCCTTAAAAAAATATACCTGGGTAGGAATAGCAACTAAGTGTTAGGCATGTATCTGTCTGGGCCATGCTACAGCCTACTATACTGAAGAAACTAGACCTTTTAACCTTCTGAAAAAGGTCTCTTAACACTTTGGAAAGCTTGATAAAGAGATAAATTCCAAACTGCCCTGCTCGGAGTGCAACATGACCTTCCTTAAATCACACAAATTATGTAAGCAGTTTGCTGGACTCAGCTTATTCTGATTTGTTTTTCAAACAAATAGGGATCTACTGATGTAGGAACATCTTTCACACAGCAGTCTTCAACCACCTACACAGAAGCTTTAAGTGAACTAAAAGGAAGCAGCAGATTTGATAGTGAATATCAACCAATTAACGGTCAAAAAGGCCTTTCAAAATCAGTTTCACAATATTTCTCACACTGTAGATGAAGAGGTGGCAATAGTTAAGCACGGTTTACACTAACTTATCAAACACTCAAAAAAAACCGGATCCTGCTGCATATTTTAACATAAATCAGTTCTGTGCTACTTGTCAAAACAATGCACATTTTCCTAACAGCATTTAACATAAAATTGCACTAAGGGCTTAAAAATCCCATTCACGTGACTACATTCTGACTCTGAACTTCCTTAAAAATTCTCACGTAAAAACACACTAGTCTTATCTATGTTCACCTTGCTTTCGTATGTAATGCAGCTACTACAGAAACACACAAGTTAACTCAGGATTTTTAGGAAGGCTATACTGCCAACATGCCAGTTTTTCCCTGACACTGTTCCATCAATGGCCTATCAGAAAGAGAATTTAAGGTAAAAGGCATGCCAGGCCTCCTGTTTAGTTGTCTCTCCTTGCGTTGTAGAGAGAAAACACAGCAATCCACACAAACTAAGACAGAAAAATTTAAAATATATAATCTCCATCAGAATTGGGCAACCAAATAATTTCAAGGCAACATAGTAATAAGGATATGCGAGAGCTATCTACGTCATTTCCTCAAAGTACTTGCAGAAAATGATAAAACATCAGAGTACCATTCCCTCCTATTCTAAATTGTGTTCCAGACATTACAGCTTTGATTAAATCAACTGCCTGCAGATTGCAAAGCAAGCCTTAACTGAAACACATGCACAAAGGGACAATTCCATAAAACAAACATTCATTTAAGAAAATA
Organism: Fulmarus glacialis; assembly: GCF_000690835.1. NCBI lineage: Eukaryota > Metazoa > Chordata > Aves > Procellariiformes > Procellariidae > Fulmarus > Fulmarus glacialis. The sequence goes on from NW_009197933.1 coordinate 8,690, forward strand.
TTTACATGTTCTACATTAAATTTACATGAAAAGCAAACATTTCTGAACAAAAGGAATGCCTAAGTCTCAGACAATGTGAGGCAAGTTTCCAATATAACAATAAACCAACAGCTTTAAAGCCACTGCATAGAAACATAAGAAACCTCTTTCAACAAAAAGGCCTCTGGAGTAATCAGTGATCATTTTTTAATCAGGTGACATGGTCAAGCTGCAGTATGCCACCTAGTGTCAGACTCCTAAAAGAAACGTTATAAACCCCACCAAAGCACTGTAAATTCAAGTAAGCCACAAAGACCATGTAAGACTTGACTTTGCAATTGCAAATTTTAAGTCGTCTCTTTTCCCCTTAAGTGCTGAGAACAGCCCAACTGAAACCATTAAGGAAAAAAACCATAATGCACAAAGTTAAACAACATCACAGGAAGTTCTTGAATATGTTTGGTTCCTACTCCAGATAACAATTGGATTCATTAATCAAGACACGAGCTGAAGAACATAAAAACAGTGTGCAAAGTGCACAAAAATCCAGAGGCGCACAGGCAGGTCTTCTGACACGATACTTAGAACGTTAAAGGCGTTCTTTGTTTGGTCTATGAGCTATTATCTCATTCTCTTCTGAACACAATGTCTAGGCTTTGACAAGATGACTGACAGGAACTGCTGAATTTTCGTGCTGGTGTTTTATCAGAAAAAAGTTTACATGTACACCTCACGAGTTCATTAATAATCCATTAGTAAGACTTGTATTAAAGCTTGGCAGGCAACTTCCTCATGAAATAAAATCTGTTTCTTTGCTTTTTAGGATCTGAACATGCCAAGGATGGCATAATAAGAGGTGAAAACATAATTTAAAGGTTACACTTTGTTTCAATTTCCCTAACATAGTCATCATTAAGCAATCACAGAACACATGCTGGGTTATCCATTTCTCTCCTGCTTATAACCTCCAGTCATCAAGTTTCAGAATGAAAATTTTCAAATCACGTGTCTACAATAGCACACGCACATGTAACTTCATATTCATGTAACCATACACAGATAGCAAGAAGAACCAGTGCCTTCCCACTAAACAACAGACGGAAAGGTCACACTGCACACGTCTAACTTCCATGCGGGTGCCAGTTGCGTAGCACAAGTCACGGCTGTAAAATACATTAAGCATAGAATTGTCAGGAGTGAACTAACAGGAAAAAAAAAATCAACTAAATAAAGTCTAGAGAAGAGGTGAAACTGCAAAGCTAACTAACTAGAATCAAAGCCTGTATTTTCAAGCTCATCTGTAAGGCACAGTTGTTAACAGTGGTTAAATATTAACAGTGAATGCAATTTCAAGCAAGTAACACGAAGTATACTCCATAGCCTCCCTTTACAGGCATGTAAGCAATGATTGCTTAGTCCATTACCCAATTTACAGGGTTACAAGACATCAATTCCAACCCCAACACCACCTACATTTTTCCAAAGCAGTGGACAGCTAAATACGCTATTGTCATTCCTCTCACTACTTCTTTCTTAGTGAAATCTACACTTTGGGATACCAACAACCAGATATGCAATAGATATATTTTAAATAAGTGGACCTTACTGGACAAATGAGGTCAAGAACAAGCCTGACAATCTTGTTTCGATTCAGCTCTTGGAATGAATAGACAGAGTGCCTTTCATGGCTTCCACTACAAAGAAACCCATAATTAGACCTCATTTTTGTCAGTTCATCCAAAGATTGAAGATATATATGGGAGGTGGTGTTAAAAAGAAGAGACTTTGAAATCAAATAGCTCCCAAGAATATCACTATATCCATTTCAGATTATAACTTCTATGACCCTCACTCCATTAGTCCAACTTAAGGTAGGAAGCACCATGTTTTGCTCATTAGTTTCACAGCTTGGGTGGGGGTGTTTGGTTTGTTTGTGGGTTTGAGTTTTTTTAAATAACCTTTAAGATGGCTCTCTGTTGATTAATCCATTTTCATCCTTCAATGAGTTTGATTCCTATTAGTTCAGACTGCAGAGAAGACATTGATTTTTACTACAGTCAGGATCAAGAGAAGTAACAGCTTTTCCAATTAAAAAACTGCTCACCATGTTAAGTAGAAAAATATGTCCACAGCAATAATGTGCAAGTGTCCAAAGCACTCTTCAATGCCAACAAAAGCTAACACAGATGCTTGTAATAATTTTAACCTTTAACTTGAGAAAGGAGGAAAACTCCATATATTACAGACAGTTCAGCTCCTGTTAGCTCTGCTGATAAGAAGCTGTAACACTGAAAAAGCCTCAAAATTACAGACAACTCATCTTCCAGCTCTGAATTACCATCATTATACCACACAAATCACCACATTGGGCTTCAGCCTACTAAAATAGAAGTCACAACCAGAAATGGTCTAGTAGGCTGCTGCTTCTTCTCCTCTTAAATAAAGCTTTTATACCAAACAAATCTATACAGTTCTTGCATTATAGCCTTTCACAGAGTTGCACTGTAAATCAAATATTTTATTCCACAGCCTGCAGCTATTCCCACATTTAATAACTGACATGGAAGACAAGTTTTAATCTCCATGAGGCTGAAACAATTACCATCCTCATAACCACACAAGTCAGAGGTAAAAATTACGAGTTTTGTATTACCTGATTGTATATTCAGGGGGAAACAGTTAATACTTTTCCAGAGGAAAAAGGCAAAGCATATTCAGTACAAAAGAGGGGAGCCTGAACAATCATACTCCCTAATTTTGCATGTACCAGAACGGCCATACACTGCAAGCAGTCAAAACAAGACTTTCTTTTAAACTTTAAAAGAAACGCATCATTCTTGCCACAGAGCAGCGAAGAGAAGAGAAATATGAACAGACACTACATTTGCAGATGTAAAAATTCTCCAACCAAGAACTTGAGCTACAGCTTTAGATAAGACCTTAAACAACTCGGGGACTTTTTTTAATCATTACGGAAACTAATGCTCAGAGGAAAATCTATTGTAAAGTTACCTGAATTAAATGACCTGGAAGTCTGTCCTATGTCTATGCAATTATTGTCAATGCTGTGTTGTCAGGTTTTAAAATACTTGTTAACGGGAGTTCAACTTTTGATTTAGGAAGTTGCTCTAACAGCAAGAGCCATCACTGAGAATAGCAGTACATGGACTCTCGCTAAAATGCTATCGGCACTTCTAATACTCTGCCTTGGTCACATACAGCCGGTCCGTGGATATACATCCTACCACAACTGCCAAAACTGAAAGGAATTTGGTATGGAATCTACTGCCCTATGCAGCAGTCCAACACCAAGCAACTAAGAACCATTAGCACTTTGAGGCTTTACAATCTCTAACCAGGAAATGCCCTCCCAAGGACAGTTACTTCGTTGTTTGGGAAAGGATTGTAAGACTGTATGTTAATGTAAGAAAGAGAAGAAAGTGTTACAGGGACAGTCATAAACAAGAGAAAAAAAAATCCCTACGTGAAATCTCCGTGTGGAATTTGTACATTATTACATGTTTTACTACCAGTTATTACAGGCTGCTAGAAAGGAATATTAAAAATCACAGCAGGTCAAGACACTGCTTCTTTCTCTTTGAATATATTGAGGCAAAAATGCAGTATTTTACCTCTTGTCCAAGAAAGGAAGAAAATGCCATCAAGTTTGAAGCATTCATCCTTTTCTGTATGCTGTATAAAGGCCTGAAACGATACTTCAAACATTCAAATTATTTAAGTCAGCATGAAAACGATAGGTAGGATGTTAGAGCTCACAGTGTTTTGGAAGCCTTCACTGTGAAGGAATCCCCCCAGAGCTTAATAATTAAGACGCATCTTCCAGAGTAACTCTCCAGGCCAAACCAATATTCATGCTTCCAATATACTAAGAGGCCATGTGGTTGGTGAGAAAGACAGAAGGAATGCATAGCAACTTTTACTGCTTTTCTTGAGTGGGATGTCATCTTTGCATGTTAGAGACCGGGCAGGAGAACGCTATCTTGATTTAGCACGCCCTCTCGAGTCAGCTCCGCGTTAATGACATCAAGCACGAATGCCCTCATCGTTTAAAAGAATTCATACCACTGGTATCTGCAGCTTTCTAAAAACCGGTAGTATTTTACACAAAAGCTGATAACAGACCCATTATATATCGGTAAGCACAACAGCATTTTTCAGACATCAGGGGATAAATGTATTCTTTTCTAAATTTACATACACCATGTGTGTGTGTGTGTGTATATATACATCTATACATATCAGTTACACATCCACCCCAGTCTTAGCTGGGAAGAGGGGTGAATGAAATAGCACAGGTGGAGTGGTATCTCATCACATGAAACAGTTTTTGCAGTTCTGAACAACTACCAACATATTGAAGCAGGTTGTTGACAATTGTGTGATAGTACACAACTGAACTTTCTCCGAGTTTAATTCATGAAGGGGTGTTGCTTTTACTACACACAGGGCAGCTTTTCTAAGAGTACAAGTCCACAGGAACGATGCTACTACACCTGTAAAATTTTACAGTTTTCCTATAATGAGTGTTCAAAAAAGTTCCTGGTCCTCTAAATATTGCTAAACAACATACACCATGCAGCGACGCTTCTTATTCGGTATGCGTGGGCACTTGCACCTTTTCTTCCACCTGCTATTAGTGTTTGGATAAGCTTCCCCTGCCTCCCAGGGAGGAGGGGGAAGTTTTTTTTCCTCTGAAGTATCAGTGTCCAGAGGAAGTTATTCCATTGGCTGCACTAAAAAACAAAAAAAAAAAAAAAAAGGAAAGAAAAAGAAAAAAAAAAAAGAACAGAGTAAAAAAGCATTTTAGTAGTAATCAAACTTCAAAATCACCGAGGCTGAAAAGTCATTTTCAAATTCCTCTCACAAACTTCCATCCTGAACTGCTTGGCTTAAGTGAGACCACAATGTTGAAACATTCTTCCCAGTTTATCTCCTAAAGATACCTTCCTTCACAGACCAGAAGACTTGCAGCTAGTTTCACTTCTGACGAATTTTCCTACCCATAAAAATTTAATGGAGGGTGGGAAATAATGGCAAAGCTAAGAATAGAACTGCATTGTAGTCACCAAGCCCATTTTGTCATTAAGAACCTGTCACAGAGCAGGAAAAGCTTAATTTTTCTATGTTGGAGTTAGCACCTCTCTTCTTTTTATTTCCTGTCCCAGTTTTGTGGGAACACTACAGTTTTTCACAACAGAAATGTCACCCATATCCACAGATCAACAGCCCAGAATAAGTTACATGGTCAGCTAATATAAAATACCAACATACTTGGCTAAAAAGATCTTGAGCTTTTTATGTCATATGCCTGTTAATTATCTGCATTTCTACAGCTTATCTAAAAAAAAAAATTGTTCATGTTGGGCAGAAACACCCATCATCTTTTCGACTGACAGGCACAGGATAAATTTTTTTTTTTAAATCAGCATTTTACAAAGTAACACAGCCTAACACACGCCCCTTTCTGTACAAATTCCAGTAAGTTAACAATTTGAAGTGCTTTAACTCTTGGAATTACATTAAGTGTAAGCTGATCCTAGACAATGCAACTGGTTTCAGGACTTAGTTTTCATCACTTAAAGACGCAGGTCCTTCCATCCTTATCAGCCTTAAAGGATGTCATAAGCTACTAATTTTGATCTCCAAAAGCACTAAAGAATCCATAGAAGCCTATACCATCTAACATGAGATAAGCTTCTTATCTGAAACCTCAAGGACACGAGCATCTTGATCTCTTTTTCCCAAAAAAACCTTTTGAAAGACAGTATGCATGGACAGTCTCTGCATAAACTCCTAAGTGTTTTTTCCTCTGGATATCGGGTGACTTCTGCATACTCTTAAAAGACCTAAGCAGCATTAAATCCTTTGATTTTATCAAGTAATGCATGTGTCCATGTCAAAATGGTTCTTTCTTCAGACATGAAGGCTGAATAGGTATGCTACCATTCCCATGACAGGATATATTAATAGCAAGAAATAGATCCTCTCATTACTAGCCCCATACTGTTGGCCACTCTAGCTGCCTCCCTCATCATGACATGAACACAGCTATGTAAGTATTCAGGCAAACGTTAAAATGTCAGTAGGAAAAAATAATCTCCCCGAAATCTGGCCTATCAATGTGCTGATAGCAAAATGAGACACTATCTCTGATTAAAGTACAAAGCTATTAAAAAAAAAATTGCTACTTCTCTGTCACTTTGAAGGAGAATTAACTAGCTCATGCTGAATAAAGACTAAGTTTTGTTTTCAAAGACTTCATGTGCAGCTTTCTACTGAAGTGAGTAAGGAAGCCGCTGTTTCTCAGATTTTTTTATATCAGGCTGAGTATGCATTGCAGGAGCCGTTCTTGATCTGTTTTAACATCGGTCATGTCTGTAAGATTACCTCACAGTCATAAGAACTGGAGTTTTTAACTATTATTTGTAAATGAAAGATTTTAAGGCATAGGATTTCAGTTAATTAAAAATCCACTTAGTTATCAAACTACTATTAAAAGACCTATTTCAACCTCAAATGAGGGTAAGTTACTGCCATGGGGAAATGTATCATTAAATTCTTGCTCATTGATTATAAATTTCTTGCTTAAAGCACGTACATGCAAAAGATACACTGACTCAAGAAAGGAGCTATGCAGAGAGCATCTAATAAGTAACTATCAATCAATTCAATTATTAGTGATTCATTTCATCCACATCCGAGTCCTTCGGAGGAAAAACCAGAAAAAACAGACTGCAGAATTTAATGATGTCTTTTTATTTTAATCCTCCACATTAAGCAGACTCGCAACTGATGACTGAGACTAGTGAACAAGTTATACAATGGAAGCAATTTCTAGTGAGCTGTGAAGAAGGAGGAAGGTGTTTCCTTCACCCCCCCCACCCCCCCATTTTCATTCTCCAGTCTGAGGGCCACATCTTCTAGTACAGAAAAGCAAGTAAACATACAAGGTCATACTCTTGAGCTTTACTCACATATGTCATACTGGAGACCTATCTTCTGTTTCAGAAAATCTATGATTATCCTTCTAATCTTTCTTGAAGAAGATATTCATCCTTCATCTAAGGGGATTCAAAAAGATCTCTTGAGGACCCTGCTTTTGGACACAGGCAGCAACTATAAGAACTCTAAGGGCCATAAGAACTCAGGGCTATCTTCAAACACCCATTTCCTTTAAAGTAAATCATAGGAGAAATGAGGAGTTAAAACAAAAGTGGTTTTTATTTTTAAACAAGCTCAACATAAAGCCAAAAAGGCAGAAGAAAATAATTTGTCTCTCCAGCACACTAAGTCATTGCCAGGAAAATAAAGATTTGGAAAAAAAGTCAGAAAAGTTTTTTGCAATATGAACAGGCAGAAACACTAGCCTACAGAAAGGATATAAAAAACTTCCACCACAAATTATCTTCCATAGAGATATTTGTTGCAAGAGAAATGTTCAAAATAACAGCTGCTCTTGCAATTGCCTAAAAAATACAAGTCAAAAACTGAACTTCACAGCCACAACAGTTATTTCATAGCTAACAAAACCAGGCTAGGCTACTTGGCCTGCAAAAAACTTAACTCAGAAATCCCAGCATGGTTAGTGTAATTTAAAGATTAAGCTGTGTCTTCCTTGAAAACTACATGTGATTTTCTTCTCTTGGTTTTGATCAATATATCAAAATAACAACTACCTATATGCCTTTTTACAAACAGAAACATACACCTGTGTGGGTGACCGTGATACACAATACAAGCAGTTTCTGTACACTGGTTAACATTAGGTTCCCAAGCCTTAAATATAATCATTCTGAATGTAATCTTTCGCAATATCCTGATGGAAATAAGTGCCAAACTATCTAAAACATTGCTGGATGAATAATATCATTTGCAAGATACTGGTTTTGAGCCACAAAAGCTGTAAGATGACAGCTTTTAAGGTCTAAATTAAGTGTCATATACAGCTAACTGGACTTCCTGTTCACACTTCTATACTTTTACACATACAAAGTTTGCAGTTTTGTAACAGTTGTCGGTGCAAGAAGCAATATGGAGTTTTAAGCTCGTGCCTTCATACATGTTTATTTACCTTTGAACATCAAAATCAACAAATAATTGAGACAGTAGCTAAAAATAGCATCTATTGAAGGACAAATCTAGAGCCTTTGATAGTTACAAATCTTTACTACATGTCTCAACACAGATTCCTTTTTCAAAAAGGATCAATAGTCTGGCCACTATTTTAGCATAACCCATTCTTTCTGTAGAACCACTACTGCCCTGATTCTGAAAATGAGCAAACTACTGGGCACATTAAAAAAAAAAATTACCTGCAATTCAACCAACAGATAAGTAGTCTTGATAGCTTTCCTGTCTTTTGCTAAAAAAGCATTTCCTCAGACCTCATTTCCCTTTCACTTGACCAAAATAGAAAGATTAAGGTAAGCCATTTACAGCTAGGAAAACTAAAACTTATTATACGTTATTACATGAATTTAAAAACTTATTCAGAAATTATGCCATGGCTTTCAGCAGCAACATTTATGCCTCCCACAGCTAAAGTCTGTGCATTTTTTCCCTCCCTTATATTAATGTGTTTATCCAAACATAATTCCATTAGTATTATGTAACACAGACAATCTTTTTAGGCATTTTATCATTATCTCACACCAAAACTAACCCACTGCACAGGTACACTTCAACTGTGAAACTACTATCTTTCTAGACTTCGCTGACATACAAGAAACTGTCTGATGTAGAACTAAACTGACACCTTCAACTACAGAGCAGATCTGCCTGTATCCTTAGCCAAAATCTCACAGAACAGAACGACAGTATCACTGGCCATCTTTTCCTCATACAGTCATGACATACTAACATTAAATTATTGAAACAGCTGTGATTCTTCCTTTAAGGAGAAATAAGAACCTTAAAAGTACATTTAATGTTTGTCAACTGTCTACCTCTCCTGCATGCCCAACAGAGTAAATACTATTTGCAATTATGTCTGTAATTTGACATTAATTCCTTAATCTTCTTAAGTCAGGGCAAGCTTGCGGATCATTACGAGGTTATTTAGAAGAGTACATTTGAAGTATTACATGAAGTGTACATTTTATAAGAAAATAAGTTAACTCAAGTTTTGTATTTCGTCATTCATACACCTGAAAATGAATCAATCGTCTTTGGAGAGCAATAAAAAGATACATTATGAACTATTATTGCTACGTAATCCTCTTTCGTTGTGGTACAGTACCTGCTAACAAGATTGTGTAGCTTTCACATTGGATCAGCAAGACTGTGACCTTTACTGACAGTTATTCTAAGTAATATTAACATTAGAGAGATGGCCAGTGCAACAAACTTCCACATTTATGCTCTCCTGTACAGATACCACACGGATCAGCTTCCACTGCCTGTCACCACTTATTTCTTGCTTGCATCAAAAAGTATGTGGATCAGGCCCAGCAGTTATTTATATTGCCTGTGCAACAGCCACAAACTACACAAAAAGCAGGCTTTACCAGAAAAACCCTTACTTTAGTGGACTTTATTGTGACATACCTCATTTAGAAGACAGAGCAAACGGGGTCTTCACCAGGCCTTTTCAAACTGTTCTGCCATTCTTAGCACAACCATTTCTGATTATATCACTTCTCTTCAAATACACGTAAACAGTTAGTGGAGGAAACTCCCTCTAGCAAAACCAATTCAACACTGGGTGGCTGGTACCAGCATTAGAAGGAATGCATTACCTTCCTTCAACTCAAAGCTAAAAAAAACCCTAAACATACACATGCAAGAATAACACGGGAATTAAAAAAAAAAATGTTCTTACATACAGAGTGCAAAGTAAACTGGACATACAAATCTGCAAGAACTTAGGCATTAGGAAATATGGCTCAGTCTTGTCAGCCTTCACATGTACAAAGACACAGGAGACAAGCCACTGCCCTCAATAACTTTAAAGAGAATTTGAAAGTTAGAAACAGACTTAGATGGCATTGCAACTAGCAGAATGTGGCACGACAATTTTCTTATATAGAGAAGCAGAGGAAGGAATGGAGCTGAAATAGATTAAACATTTGACTTATGTATGTGGACAAATTGTTTGGAGTAACACTGCAATGGCATGGGATTTTTTTTTTTTTTTAAAAAAGGCAACTAAGAGTATCAGTTACCTTAATCTATTCCCAAATGGATTAGTTTAACAGTACAGGAAGCACCCCCCATGAAGAATACATATCTACACAGGATAATACTGCAATCTAAATCCACACTTTGGTTGATTTCACTAGAGTTCTTTTCCCAGGAAACAATCCTTAACCACCTGAAGGAGAGAAAAAAAATTAAAAAAAAAAAAAGAGAAGAAAAAAAGAGGGAAGGAAAGTCACCCTATTAGTCTGATCAATCAGCAGACCAAAGGACAAAAGCAGCATGCCTTGACCACTGCCAGCTTTTGTCTGTGGAACAGTGATTCTAACTGCATCCAACACTCTTCCCAAAATCTAAAAGCCAAGCAAATCAACCCCTCTCTCAAATAGGTATCTTTAGGCAACTGTTGTGAAGTATTTGCACTTTTCAAGTCCACTACCCACTCCCCAAATAAAAAAACCCAAAACACCACAAGCCAGAACTAGTACAGCCTAGTAACTATTCTTCAACATCCACTGCATGCAGTCCTTTTCTTCTTGCATACAAAGGTCTTCAGCCATGCCAATAGGCAGTCGCCACTCTTGTTGCAAGAGATTTAAGTTGCAAGTCAAGGGTTTTAGTTTAGCCAAGAAAGATGAGCTTAGAAATAGCTTGTTAAAAATTACCTAGGCAGGGTCAGCTGCTGAACTAACATGCACTGAAACTCATACTACTACACTGGTGAAAGAAAGAAACCTAAACCAGAAGTGGAAGGAAGAAGAGTGAGAAGACACATACTAGGCAAAACCACTTCCTCTTAAATAGATTCCCAAATGACCTCCAAGAGAGAACTCACTAGATGGCACATGACAAGATGTTTAAAATCTAATTTGCATGCAAGAGTCTAAAGCCGTAAGAACTGAAGTTACTTTTCTGAAGTTAAAGTTTTGTAAGCAATTTTGCAATGTGCTTACGTTTCCAGAGCAAGCTTCATTCTGATGCAAAATAGAATATTTCACTTGTTGATACACTAGCTACTAAAACTTGTTTATGTAGAAAAAAGGGCGTGAAATCTATCAGCTACATCTATCAGCAAAATACTTTTTGCTAGGTTTACAATCATAATGCATTTTGTAATTAAATTGCTAATGTTGCAGAACCCAGTTTTAGTCAAATATACATGTAATTACATTAATCAATTAGCCTGTAATTGCATTTTGCTATTTTTGATTCCTAAGACTCTGCTGGGCATATTTGAAGAACTGATATTCCCTGGATCTGGTTCTTGGTGTAGGGAGGATGTCAATACCACACTACAAAAGAGGCTGAATGGTATTAATATCATTATGTTTTCAAATTAAGCTTTACCTGGAAAACAGAACATGATCTTCAGTGTACAATGTTCTATCTGTCATAGTGGGACAGAGTCTGTATATGACTGGTCATAGTGTGAACAACTTGAAAGAGAAAAAGGATAAAAATACTACACTGCAACATGCTAATTCAAAAGTACTTTTCCTGAAGGCAGAAGTGAGCTTCTTAAACTGTTCCTTCTGCCTCTGAAAGGTTTCTTCCCAAATTACCACCATAATTTCCAGGGGAGATAATCTACCAAATCCAAAGGAAATCCCATTTTTGAAATTTTATTTGCATTTTGTGCTCATCTAATGGAAAGAATGACATTTCAGTACCTTTTCCTTCAAAAGGCCAATAGAAAGGCCACACAATGAGGACTATCTTGCTTCAGGATTTTGCCTGAAGATTCAAGACACAAACAGTTATAAAAACAAACTCATAAAACATGAGCTAAGTAGGAGACTTTTTTTTGTCATCACAGAAAACTGGAACCCAAAAGCAAACAGCCAGCCAGGCATTGATCATAAACTCTCTCTCTCTGTAATATGCAATTAAACAGACAACTTCTATTTTCAAATATCAAGACAGAGCTGAGTCCACGAAACAAGGAACTTAAAATTTTGCCAGACCACCCCATAATGACAACTAAACCAGAGGCTTTGTTTCTCTGGGAAGTGTTTTGTTTCTAAAAATAAAGATGCAGAAGATCCCACTTTGAGTTATCTGATATTTCCCCAGAAGAGTCATCAAAACACACTGGTATTGCATGACTACAAACCCATAAACCGCGTTAGAATTATCACAGTCAGGTTAAAAAAATAATTCTAGTGAGTTAGCAGAGTCTGGCACTGAAACATAACCAAAAGAAATCCCTGACCTTTCCCTGAGTCACTGTCATTCTTAAAGATGCATTACTCATCCAGATTCCACTACAGGTGCAAGTTGGTTTGATGTATGCCAAAAGGACTTTATTTTAAGCAAGCAGTAGTATCCATTTCAAGAGCAGGTACTTCTCAGCCATTGTAGCCTTGGTCTACTGTAGAGTGTTTCCTGAACTACTACTGGAATCCTTTAGAACCAATTCCCTAAACAGAAAGCCTTAAAACTGGCAGAGAACAAAATTATACAGAGATATTTATACAAACTTCCTTCCCCAAAACAATCACGATTACTGTTGAGATAGTAAGTTACTCTAGCCAATGCTTCATCCACAAAAGTTCTGCTTTAAGTGATGAGCAAGCAGTAATTACAGCTGATAAAAAGTAATCCTGTTTTAAGAACTACTTTTCATACATTTCAGCTCTATGTGCCAATTTTGGTTAAGAACCCAATAACTTTGGTCTTTCAATCAATTAGGATCCAGCCAAGGTGGATTTGGTGCAATTTACATTTCTCCAAGTGTCCTAATAAGATCAGTATGATCAGTACCACCAACTATGAGATTTTTTTTCCACCAGACTCCGCATCTGAGTTATTACTTAAGGTAACTAACAAGTTAGCATGCCTTCAGCTGTGGTTATAACTGACAAATGTTGATCCTCATTTAGCATATACATCTCTGCCTTTTCATATTTTCAGGTTTGTCTCACAGCTTATTACGTTTTGCAAACAAAAGCAGTTGTGCTCTTGCCAACAGATTATCACATTTTATTATCACAGATAATTTTAAAACATCAGTGTACCTACATAAATAAGAGACTTGAACTGCAAGTGTCTTCCACCAATTGCAGGAGAAATTGTATCAGCTGCACAGTAGTGTTTTGCACAGAATTGCAGGATAGTGTTTTCATCTACCATGACAGCTGAGGTTGTGTAGATACCAAATACACAGTAAATGTAGCAAGCATTTCTTTTAATAAACTGCCACGGAAAAAGTATGAAAAAAAATGATTCAAGCTGAGGACATACTGATGGCTACAAAATCCTCAAGGCATTATGCAGCTCACACAAGCTCATGGATCAGTATTATTGCAGCAACCAGTAGCCGTCAAAGCCAATTACCCCAGGGACTTTCCCATGTGAGGACTGGGTTCTATAGATGCCTTCTGTAACTGTCAGAGGCTGTACACACCGCAGAGAGGAGGCAGTGCTGAAAATCTGTCACAGCCAATTACTGCCAATGTTTTATTTATGTCAGGATACACCTGATCAGTGAACAATAAAGCCATTTTATAAAAGATGATTACAAAAACAGACTGCAAAATGGCAACAACTGGTAGAAAAATTTCATTTCTAGATACACTCGGCACGTAGAGTTGCCAGATAGGAACATGTAAAATAAATTCTCGATGCTGAAGCAGTGACACACACAGGTTTTAAAGCCTTTGACTCCAAATGTAGACTGCTTTTTTCAAATGCCCCGACAAAAGGCTGATTTGTATATAACTCGTTTTAGAGACAGGAAGATGCAAGTCAATCTACTACAATGGATTTGAGGAATTAAATTTTATATGGAAGGAAACCAGAGAGGGGAAAGAGGGGAGTGGACAACACTGACACGATACAGAGGTAAGTCCACAGAACATCTTTTTGTGCAACCCCAGCCTTTATTTCAATTGTCCAACTCAACTGACAAAAGAAAAAGGTTATCTACAGGAAAAATATAGAAATTATAACATCCTCCAAGGCTTGAGGACCTGCTTTGTACTTATCTGACTTCAACTTACAATATACTACCTGCATTGTAAAGTTAAACAGACTTAAGTTTAAATCTGCCCTTTGTCCATGGGATTTAACATTAGATCCCAAATAAAATACTGATTCCCCCCTCCCCCCCCCCCGATATATAAACTATGCCTAGTTTTCTTCATGGCAATTTTCAACTCACTACTTTCAAAAAAAGAGCATTGTACAAAACTGTTCTGAATGAACAGATCAGCTGGAGCCTTGTCAGGTGAATATGCTGACATATTCATATAAATAAAAACATATAAAGAAGGGGAAACCATTCTTTAAGCAGAATTGAACTCCCAGGAGAAGCTGTATCAGCTACCATGATGGAAGTTGGCACTTCTAGATAATTCGCTCCAATTATTTTGCTGCCTTATGTTCCGACTGCCAGCTTTTCGTATCCTCTCTGCTAAAGGATGTATCATGACCCCCTCCCCAAAGACACCAGACACAACGCGCAGATGCGAAGGAGATTTAGTGACTACACCAACCACTGCTCTGAAAACGGGATTTCCGTAAGTCACCTCTGAAACAACCAACAACCTAGTGGTCTTTTTCTTAACTATGGCCTTTTCAAGTACCAGATCTAAACTGAGTGATACTCTGAGGTTTTGTAAAGTACTTTGAAGTCTATGGAGAAACAGCAATATATATAACGTAAGATTTTTTAAAAAAAAAGCAATAATCATAACAGTAGGGGAAATGTCTCTATTTTTTATGTTTCAATGTTGAAAATTGCTTAAAATAACGTTAGAATAATCTAATAATCTAATGTACTACTCTGAAGAGCTACCACAATACTGGCTGCCGTTTCTGTTTACTCTTCAGTTTTAAAGTATAACAGCTCAACCCAGGGCCTTAAAATAACTTTGGCCCACACATGTACATAATTGAAGGAAATTTAAGAGACCTCATACAAAGGCTCCCATCTCAAACACTGCAAATATATTAAACCTGCTCATCACCAGGATCCAATGGCACTTAATCTCTAGAGAAACAGACAGAACTAAGTCTCTGACTTAGACTGTTTCACAATACTGCCAATATTATGCAAGTATCATTTTCAACTTAATTTACAAGGAAGAGTTTACTAAAAAGCTGACTAACCTGTGTGCCCCAATGAATCAAAAGGCACAGAACACAGAAAGCTGAGGGGTATGAAAACTCCACGCACAACAGACTGTAATGGCATCCTAGACATCCCACAGCTCCACTGCAGCGTGAAGCCAAGTATGTGACAGAAGTTAAGGATAGCCTGGTAACATCTTCCTCACCCCACCTGCTTGCTTGCTTCCTCCTGCCACTGGGGCATTTGGCTACCCATTTACAGCAACATCACAACCACAGCGAGGATATGCGACAGCTTCAGAAGACAGTTGCACGCTGCAGCACTCAGAAGTTGAACACAGCTCAAGAACCACATTGGCCATCTCCATCTGTTGCAACAGCCACCTTGAAGATATAGGAAGCCCAAAGATATAGGAACCAAAAAAAAGCAAGACTACATACACCACCTTAAAAGGTATCAACGCAGACAATACACAAGAGTATTTCAGTATGGCCTTCCCTGGGAGTAGATCATAAAGAGTGTAAATAGGCATTTCAGACCTGAAATAAAAGCATGAAAGGAATGGCTGTTAGGTGCCAAGCTGAGTTTTAGATACTTGGATTCCCCCCTCTCCCTTTCACATACAATATATGCAATATTTTTCAAATGGTCTTTTTGTTCACAAGTCAGACACTGTGCAAGTACAGCTGCAGAATAAGAAGGCATTTTAACACAAAAATATAGCCTCTATTTAGAGTTTTTTGCACACTTTGGTATATTTTTAAAAATAATCTCTCCTGTAGCTATTAGAAGGAGATATATAGCTTACTGTTTTAATAGAGCTAAACGAGAGGATCAATATTATTTTAATTTTTAAAGGTCTGTTTATGAAATGCAATCATCCTTCATTAAAAATGCAAGCTGTGCTTCACAAGAGGTTAGCGTAAATGATTCATAGTTTGATATCTCTCCAGTATAATAATCCTCTCTCAGGAGGGCCCATCGGATGCTTCATCACACCACTCAAGCTGGTATTATTAAAAAATACTTGCCCATGACAGAAAACTAACACATTTTTTAAAAATCCTGTCCCACACATTCTTCATCCCAGATACCTATAGATCTCCTACATATGTGTATTATCGGGTGGTTGCCTATTTGGTTGGATTATCTGTGGCTAAAATGGAACAATCAATCCAGCCACAGTTTTCCTTTTACTGTCTTTGAAAAACCCAAACAAACAGGAAAACCCACCACAATAAAAAAAAGTCCATACACACACACACTGCATTAGAGAAACATCTTTTACCTAAAAGAAAAAAAAAAACCACCAAACCGAAAACAACCTACCACCACACATTCCACCCTCAACGTCGTCGGGGGGGGAAAGGGGGGGGGGCGGGGATCTCAAATTGTTCAAATTCACTTACCTAGCCTGAAATTTCAGTATGATTGCTGCTTTTCATTAGAATAAAAAGAAAATTTACCTTCAACATTGGACTTCAATAGGTTCTAAACATGGAAATCTTCAAAGTCAAGCCTATACAGCATTAAATGCAAGACCCTTCTATTTAAAAACACTAATTTGCAGCTAACTGTTTCAAAATAGCAGCATCTGGCTAATTATAACATGAGGTTTTAACTAATAAATTCTTAATTATTAAACTCCAGTGTTCAATTTCCTTCAACACAAATAATACAGCATTATATTATAGCAATTACAAACACTGTGGATATACCGGTTACAAAAAACTTGCATCACAGAAATCGCTTTTCAGAAAGCTCACCAGCTGCTATATTAAAGCGCAGAATATAATGCTTACATTGTAACAGTGTCTATAGAAGAAGTGTCCTTATGAGCTATTATACACAGATGTATACAGCCTTTATCTGGCTACCAGATATTTCACCTTACTATCTACGCATGCATAACACACAGCAGTTCTGTTTGTGCCCATTACAAGACTATCTGCCAATAATTTTCATCTGTATTCTTTTCTCTCCAAATACACGCCTTTGAATTTAATATAACTGTACTACAATCACCCAGCGTATTTATGTACGTGATGCTGAAAATATATTTAATCAAGGCAATATTACACACTGTAGTGTCTGAGCTCCTGAAGTTCCCTAGAGAATACATTTGGTTTAGGCTTTAATACCTGACAGGGACACCCCTCCCCTAAAAAAAAAAAAAAAAAAAATCAGAAATATAGCAGATCTGACAGAATATTTTACAATGGAGTTGCACAGTATATGCATTCAATCGCTCCATTTCCCAGAAGATTCATTACAGTTACATTAGAAAGTCAAATCAGGCAATTCTGCAGTCTGGTGAAAGCTAGCATATGAAAGCAGGTTAATACAAAAGAATTTCATTTTAAATAGAGGACATTTAGGACTTTTAAAAGCAACATTATGATAAAAATTTCAGGGTGTTTGTTCTGGCTTCAGAGCATGCTTTTCAAGTCTTGTTTCAATGATGTAGCTGATTTTCTAAGGAAACAGGGAGGGGACGTTAGATCTCCAAGGTTTGCCATCTTAATTACCCTACTGCTTCCACACATTGCTAAGAATCACGTTGCAGATACACTTCTCTACTCAACAGCCAGTGTATAGTTGGTATCAACTCTTAGCAGTAAAAATTCTAAATGCATTAGTTAGCATTTACAGAGGCTGTGTATTACACACTAACAAATCACCGGGGATTGCATTTTAGACAAAGGTATCATTAAGTACAAGATACAACCCAGTTGAAGTTTTCTGCTTACCTTACCACAGAAGTATCCTATATAATTATTACCATTTATAACCTTGCCTCCATTTCAGCAAGTAAAATGCAGATAGGAAATGTAATTACTTATTAAACTAATAATGTAAGAATTGATTAACAGGATGGGAGAAAAAAATTTGTTCAAAGCAGTGTTAAGAGTATAAGCTTATCTGAATGAAGTCAACTAATTTTAGAGCAATCCTTTACTATAATCAAGACACCTACAAACACACAAGCCATATACACAGAGTTACCAGCCACACCAAAAAAAAAACCCCAAAACCACAGAACACAATAAGTAGTTGTCAACAGCACCAGCTTTGGCAGCATTAAAGATGAACTTCATGCACCCCTGCCTATGTTCAATTTAATATAAAACTAAATGCAGTCAAAACATCTGGTGCATTACTGATGGTTATAATGATAAATGAAATTTGACATTTCACAGGAACTCATTATTCTACTTATACCCCATACTTAGAAAGTGGAAGACCTACATTTGTTTCTGATTTTACATCTTTTTGGAAAACATTCCTAAACAATATTTAAAGCACACAAAAGATACTTGTGTGCTTTAAATATTGTTTAGGAATGAGAGTTCCTAATACATGCATCTGCCTTTTCGTGAAGTCTCAGTTATCCACACAATGCATTGAATAATCTAATCTCCTCCATAAGAGTTCTGACTTTCTGACAAGACAGACCTGTTTCTTTCTTATTTCCTCTCATCCCATTTCACAATTTTTTTTCTCACTCATCCCACCAGGTAACAGGCTTTTCAGGAAAAAAAGTTCTAATCATTGCCCTCCTCACCCTCCTCCCCCACCCCCCAAGTTATTTAAGTAGTCACCTTTTATCCTTACTTTCTATTTGCAGTATTATGGAAAACCTGTAAGTTAAGTTACCAAGACAGAAACAAAAAACAAGCTTTTACTCAACTTTAATTCAAGAATACTGTTTACCACTATCACTAGATAAATTTCTCAGTCAGGCATATAATGTTGTTTCCAACAATGCAGTTATGTTGAATTTTTTTATTATTTTTGCATGAATATTCACTGTGCTATTTGCATACATTTGATTAGGTCCGTTACCTTCACTATCTCCTAAATTATTCTGAGACAAACTAGAGTCCCACAAGCACTCAGAGCCCAGCACGTTTACCTGTTATTGCCTTAATCGGAAGGGGGGATGGGGGAGGGAGGAAGGAATCAAGACTCACAAGTTTTCATATCGATCTCCACTTGATCTTAATAGAAGCAAAATATCAGCAACTACTACACTGGACTACCAGAAGAAATTGAGCTGATACTCCTGGCCTCCATGTTGCAAAGGAATCAACTTGCACAGTGGATTACTAATACTGAGCTGCTGGCACAACCTAGCAAAATTAAATGGAAAGCATTTTACATCAGCCACGTTACTTTACAGTGTGAAGCAGGTATA
This sequence comes from Fulmarus glacialis, assembly GCF_000690835.1. Lineage (NCBI taxonomy): Eukaryota > Metazoa > Chordata > Aves > Procellariiformes > Procellariidae > Fulmarus > Fulmarus glacialis. Next base: position 28,099 of record NW_009197933.1, read on the forward strand.
CCAAAACTGGCAAATGAATATTAATTTGACCACAAAAAAGCTTGAAAAAAACAAGGGTTATCCTCTTTCCCAACCTCTGATGGAAAGGATAAAAATTTAAGCACCACAGCCCACATTACTTTTTTTACCCTCTACTAAACCCAAAGCTACTGAAATTCAAGATAGTTTTCATAGCATTTTGCCCCATTTGAAGCGCAGAGATCACAAGTAGGGGCAATATGGAAACAGGGTCATGCGGCTCCTAAACAGAGATTAGAAAATGAACTTACACCTCTGTTACAGCACAACTATAGGAAGCCACACAACGAGCCTTCATGCAGCCTTTTTACATGGCTGTGTGGGATAATGCTATATATCAGGTATAAACACACTGCAGTTGAACTAAGGACCGTGTTTCCCTTTAATTTCTCACATCTTGACTCAAGAGCTGTACAAAAAGTTATTAAAATTAATGCAAACTATCATAAGTCTGCCTTTTTTATTACTGGTAATATTCTTTCTAAAATATTAGTCTCCTTGGCTGAACCAGCATGTCTTTTTGAAAGTTGCCTTTGAAGATCAGAAACTCCTTAGCATAAAAAGTGAAACACGCGATCATTTTAATTTGACAAGGTAAAGGGGGGGCGAGAAATCACTTCAGCTTAGTATTTCTGAAACTCAAGCTATTCTTTCATTTTTAAAAAAAGCATTTTTCTTCCCTGGTTCCCAGTACAGTACTTGAAGTGAGGATGTAACAAAGGCTTTTGGTACTTCAAGCATTTTAAAAACAAAACAAGAAAGTATCAAGCTTGGCAAGTGACCTAAGTAAACACTCCCCATTTTAAAAAAAATTAGTAGGTTAGAATAAATTGCTGAAGCACGAACATCCCTAGCAATCCAGTGAGTACTCTTTTTTCCTTGTTTGCATAATAAATACCACAGCAATATATATACATGCATATACATATACATACATGAAGGAGGCGAGAGCATGAGCACATGTGTGTTTTATAAACAAAAAATTCAAGCTGGAATTTCTCCCTCCTCCTTCCGAAGTTTAAGTCAGCTGCATGCCTAGTCAAAACACCATCTTATCCAGAACAAATTTGTCAAAAGCAAAAACAGATCATCCACACATTTCAAGTTTTTGTACCAAAAAAAAGAAAACCCACAATAACTTCATGAGTTGGCAGAAGTATCACAGTTTTCCAACATTCAAGTACAGTTTATGGTAATACTTCATGCATGCGAATGTTATACTCTTGAATCATTTTGCTACTCTTGCTTTGCACCAGGGAAAAACAGGTACTGCACTTGAAAGGCTTAGAATAGCCCATTTCTCACTACTCCCATGTACCGCTTTGTTCTTACTAAGTAATCCATGTTACCATTACTGTTCCTAAATATTTCTGAATACCTTTGCAGTCAATAACGGGCTCTAGATTGCGGAGTTCTAGCATAGTATGTCTGCAGTGTTGATCAGCACTTGCATACTTTTCAGAGTCATCCTGTGGGACAACATAAATGCCAAAGACAAAGAATGAAAAAGATGCTGGTATATAATCATATTTGTCTGAAGTTACATTTTGCACAGGTATTCCCTTCGAAACCAGTTGTTCTACCTCTATACCCATGTTAAGCTTTCTTCAGGACAGACATCCACATTTTACAGACATGCAAACCACCACACACCAAGTCTGAAGTCACAAAATAAATACATAAACAGAAATTCTGTGATTGCTATGACTGCTGACTCCCCGATGCTTGTTCACATACTGAATACTCAACTCTGACAAAAGGAACCATTTACAGAAGTGGCAACTAACCTCCTTTTCGTAATTGCTCACTCAATTTTTAAAAGCATGTTCCTCTCCCTTACAGTTACAGAATTATTTCAAAAGCATGAACCCATTAAACATTTGCCTCCGTCTGCCCTCAACAATAGCCTCAAGAGATAAAAATTCTCATTCATTTCAACAGAGGCCTATTGATTCCACTGTCACAGAATATGACTATTTTCTCCTCATGCTGCTTCAGAACAGAGCATTCTGTCATGGAGCTATACATTTATTTCCTTTCCTTTTTCTTTACAGAACCTTTGTAGCAGTGGTTTCTCACACCCCACCACCCTTCTCTACCCCAGCAGATAGCTTTCAACAGTCAAGATGCAGGTAAGTCCACCCCACACACACTCATACACAGGAGAGTTAATGCAAAAAAGCAATTAAGGGGTAGGTTTTAATCTGCAGGCGTTCATATCCAAATTGGGGGGAATACCAAAATTCTCTTCACTACTGTACTTCCTGTTTCACACTATCCAGTAAAAACACCCAAGAATCTAGGAGCCAGCTGGAGATGAACTACCCGTCTTTATAGAAACCATCCACTGCACCACACAAATGCTTATGGTTCTTTAGAAAAACAAGGTCAGAAGACTTATTACTGGCAATTCTGTAAATGTGAAAGTCTCCAGGCATGATGCTTGGCTGTCATTGTAAAGCTGCCAAGTTTTATTGGAATTGGGGAATATCGACTGCACTCTGTCCCTTGAATGTCAATGATCTGATCCTTCAAGTTAAGTCAAGCGCAATTTCCATTTCCAGTGATGCAGTCAGCTGATGAATTCATGTCATGGTTACAGAAGCTTAAGAACAGCTGTTTAGGAAAGCCAGTACTACTTATCACAACTGGATGTAACTAAAGGTGTCCTTTACTCAACCTCAAGTGAACATCAAAGATTGGGACTGTCTAGTTCCCTACAAATCATTTAGGCATGTTGTTTCCCAGGAAGCAAGCCACAACATCCAAAGAAAAAAAAAAAGTTCTGTGAGCAACAAAACCAAGCACTTTCTGATAGACTTTTGACTCTTATCAGAGGGGAAGGGAGGTTGTTTTTAGGCAAGATCACAACCAAGTCTTTCCTTTCACCTCCACAGATACCTGTGAGGTGCCCCACACATCTTTTTTTTCCTAAAATCCTCTAAAAACAAACAAGCTGTGCTCAACAGAAAAAAACACAGATGAGATCTTGAGTTTCTACAAAAGAGCTCACCATTATTCAAATGTTATGCTTTCTCCTTCATACCTCTCAAACATAACTAGTTAGCCCAGTTATCAAGACATATGAAGACAAGCTAAATAATCAGATCACCTGCTACTGCAGAAAACCAAACTAACAAGATTAAAAACTGCACTCAGCAGTTAATTCTCTCTCCATCCAGAATCAAAAAAAAAAGAAAAAAAAAAATTTTATTACTCTCTAAGAACAAGAGGATTTATGTTTTTGCGTTCCACATCTCCCCCAAATACTTCAAACACCACCACTGGCTTAAATTTTATTGCTCTATCATTTCTTGATGGACTCAAGTTCACCACAGATGCTGAATTTCCAAATTAAGTGCTATCTATCTCCCTTTGATTTTTGCCAATATTTAAAGTACTTTGCATCCCTCCTTATCAAGAAGAAATATTATTTTGTTTCATTTGTTTTTTTTAATGTGAAACATTACAGTGGACACTCAGTTTCTACTCTTGATAGTTTACCGCCCAGAAGTATTTACTCGTCTTCCTACATTACAAACAAAAAACTAGGAAAGGGAAATTGCAGTGAGACAGATGGGGAAGCCTGCATCAAATTAAAACTGAAAGCAAGCTACATGATAGGTACTTTTTGTACTAACTGCTTGCAGAAGAGCAAACAAACTAAGCAGAAATATCAACAGCCACAATTCAGAAGAGACCTTCCTGCCGAGTGAGCTTTTCAGAGCCTGGCATCGAAGAGCAAGAACTATTACTGGTTTCTACAGAAATCAAGCAAGTTTTTAGAACTATGGGTTTATAGGGAAACACAAGGTATCACCACAGACATTTAAATCTGCATCCCACCTCATTGGTACAGTCTAGCCAGGTAGATAAACCACTACAAAACCAAAAATAATTTTTTCAGTATTGATCTTAATTTGCCCTCTAAAAGGCTAACTATCCAAAGAAGCTTAAAGGCAACTTGGGCAAACCCTAACTTTAGCTAAGTTTTAGGTTCTCTCCGATATCTACTTTCCCCATTGCAAGATATGAGCGGAACAACACAAGAATTACAAAGCAGAAAAGTTTTCACAACAGAACCCATTTCTCATAGCATCCAATTCAACGCCGTCATCAAGTTACAATAAGATAAAACACACACTGAACGAGTGATCTTCTGTGCATCTTAGAAACCTTGAACCTTTTACTATCCACTTAGAGATAAAACTGCAAAAACACACATACGCATACATACAAGAGAGCCAAACAATACCTCAGAAGAGAAAGCACTGCACTTTCAGCCATGTTATCTTAGCATGTCTTTGTTCAGCCTGCAGTTGACAACTTGAGTAGTCAGTTTGCTACAGTATTTTCTTAAAATTAAAAAAAGACAAGCAAGCAAGGCAAAACAACTTACAGAAATTTAAAAAAAAAAATCAGTTTGCTAATATTTGGGTCAGTATGCACCAGTCCTGAAACATTTCCCACTGATTTAATTTCCAGGGCAATAAGGGCTAAATAGAGACATCAGAATTTAGCAGACTAAGTATTTTATAGAGCTTACAGTGATCCTCCAACTCCACTTTAGTTACAGTGCTGCACAGTGCCACCTTTAGCTCACTAAAAAGCAATTCTTTTAAGTATTGTGAAATTTCAGCTTCTTTGATAGTAAGGAAAGAGCATTTAGTGAATCCATTTCAAAAATACAAGCTACTTCTAGACGCGAGATATTTGTGGATGGGCTAAGCCAAGTCCAAGAGCCACATGAAGCTGCTTAGTCTCAGAAGCCAACAGTGACAAAATAAGAACTCTTCACCACCTTGCTACTACCGTGAGACAGACTACCTGCATACCCCACCATCAGAGCCAAATGATTTTCTGTATTAGGCAGCTCATTGTCCTACTGAACTCAAATGTTTCCCGTCCTAGCAGAACATTCTGACAGCCTTATAAATCTCCTCTTAACCTCTCTACTTTCCTAATCCTCAGAAGTATAAGAACTTTTTTTCCAGTATCCTGAACAGTTTCAGTGGTATATAACTCACACTTGAGAGCTAACATATGGTTCAAACAAGCGTCAGATTGTTGCATGGTTTTCATACCAGCCCTCGTAATCCCTGGGTTCCTAACATCTGTCTTTCATTTACGATATAATTACACATTTATTTTCCATTTTACTAGTTTAATTTCATATACTGTTTACTTGATCTTGGGTATGATTTTGCTGCAGCCAAGGGACATCATGCTCCTTCTTATCGATATGAACATGTTTCATTTGAGCTTACAAAGTTCTGCGGTTTTCTTGTTCACAGATTCACCTATATACAGAAGAAAACTGCTCATACAGTTTTTTCCCCTAAACTACAAACACAAATGCTTCATAAAAAAGGAAAAAATTACAGAAGCTTGACCAGTTCTTCTATAAAAAATTAAAACAACTGCAAAAGCTTTAAGAGTGTACTGGAAGGTGAGGGCGGAGAAAGAGGTATCAATATTTAATCTACTGCTAAAAATGTAGCATCAAAGCTGCATCAGGGTGGCATAATGTTGCAGCTGGTTTCATTTTCATGTTCTTACATTAAGAAACCAGATTTTCCTTTTGCATTATGTATTAAATAGTACATATTTTAGAATCTCAGAAAATAATCTCTAAGCCTTGCTAAAGCCTTTATAATTGAAAAAATTGCATTTAGCATTTTACAGGCTAGACATGCATGAAATGGTAAATTCAAAGACAGAGCTAATGCTAATTTCTTGATAGTCCCTTCTGATATATACCCCTTCTCAAACTCACTACGGCTGGAAAACGGAGTGATCAATGTAACTAATATGCTTAATTTAAAGCATGCTTGCATTCTTCATGTTTGAGCAAAGAAAGTTCAGACTTTCTATCCACACAAATTCCTTTACTGAGAAAATTGCCACCACGTGGTGACTAGCTATCGTGTATATATTGCCTATCTGTAAGAACGTAATAAAACCCAAGAAGTTACATTTCAAAACATAGTGATGCATTCATCAGAAGTTCTGCAATGAAAATCTGGTTTTGCAGGTTGCTACAGACAGGAATTGTGTTTTCACAGTTCAAAGCAGAACACTAGGAATGGTCGCTGCTTTGTAAGTTTTCAAATTAAACTTGCACACATCTCGCTCAATACATGACCTCTAAACACAGTCACGTAACACAAAAAGTCTTTCTGTAAATTCAGTAAGCTAGGCACATGTTTACACTGACAACATAATGCAACCATCATTATGGGGCAGAAGGAAAGCTGGATGAAGATAAATTGGACATACTGTTAACAGAATACACTTTTGGCAGCCAAAGAGCAATTAAGATTAGAATTCTTAATCATCTCAGACATCTCCAAATTTGAGATAAGTGTATTAGCATGTGGAAGAGTTAGTGGTAATGTCAAGTTTCGCAGTCATCATCAGTTTGAAACAGCGGGCTTAGCATTAGTATTGCACAATGTTGGCGCAAGTCTGCTATGATGCACTGACTCAAATCTATTCATGTAGACATAGATCTCCTTTTTCCCCAGCCTACACAAATGCAAAGAACTACAAGGGAAGTTCTTGTTAAAAATGGGAGGGGAAAATATTTTTTAGAAGACATACAGAGCAGAATAGTGCAATGCATTTCTGTAGCATCACAGAATGCACTGGAAACTGGTTTTACTATATCCATTAACAAGTTACTCTACACACAAAAATTCCCACAGATTACCTTTCAAAATAATAGGTCACATTTCCACAGTGTATCTGTGCATAATCAGACAATGTAAAAGTTTGCCATATCGTCTCCCGTATTTGTTTTTCCTTGTTGTAGCTAAAATACACACAACTGTAGCTGAAAGTTCTACAACCTGCCTGGTATCCATTATTAAAAGCTAACCAGATGTTTACTCAAACTGTAACATCATTGTTTGCAAAGCATATAGGAACTGTTTATAACAGCACAGAATGGATGCCATTTACTTATACTGCTCTAGGATGAACCAGAAAGCATAACAATGAAAGGCATTCAAGCACAGCAAAACTTGCTAATGGATTTTGATAACAGCAGAGAGACACCCACTGTATTCTTCATTAGTGCTGCAACGTATTTCACAGTTAGTTCTAAACAAGTCGAGATGGATGCAATCATACTAAGCACTGTATTTCAACACATTATTTATTTAAGTGCAGTATTCCTTCAACGCCTTTCCTATATTGACTAACTGACCAATACAGCAAGGATTTACAAGTCCACTATAATGGAAGCTATCTTCTCCAGAATCTGCTCATCAGTTCTTTATGCTCATTTGTGCCCTCCATGCTTTAAGTGGTTTTCCATTCTTTAATAAAATACTTTTCTGGTCACGCTATTAAGATTATTGTCACAAAGTAACAGTACAGAAACACTGAAAAAAACCTATTCTTCCACTCAATATTTCTAAACAACTAAACATCACATTAAGAAAGTAATAATAAAAGAGACAGTCACTCCAAAATACAGCTTGGTTTTGTCAGCTAGTGGAGACTTTAAAATTCAGATGCTTGCATTTTACTTGTCTGCCATTACTGGCAAATTAAAGCTATGAACAAATGCTGCGTAGGCAACAAATAATTCTACTGACGTGCCAACAATCACTTTAATCTCTTCCACTTAACAACTCATGAACCTTTTATGAACATAATCTTCTAGAAGGTAACTGGTAATACAAGATAATCCCAGTACAAGTTTAATTAAAAATACAAACTACATATAGCTCCATGCTTACCAACTCTTTCTTGCTGAAAAAGCAAGAGTGGCTATTATCAATAGCTCTGTTAATCAGGCAAACCGAAGTGCACAGAAACAAGCTAAAGAAGCATTCAACAGACCATTTCACACCGAAAAAAGAGTTTTCACAAATTATAATTTGCCTTAGCATAAGCATTAAAAAAAACTATTTTAAATAGCTGAACTGAAGCATGCTTGCAGAGTTATGGATCCTATTTTTTTAAAGAAAATCCAGTACAAGATTATTTGTTGTTACAGGCTACAATGGAATTAATCTAAAATTAAAAAAAAAAACAATTTTCCTTCAGGAAACATAGAATTTGAGCCACTTGGCTGTCAGATGCAAGTCAACAAAGATTTCATTTGAGTTTTGAATGCCAAGAACCTTGTTTGACTGGACATAAAATACATTTGCTATTTTTAAACATACCTCATGTAATCATTTAACCAGAGCCCTGTAATTCAAACTGGGGAGCTCTTTTCACATTAAAAAGCTGATCAGAAGACAGGTCATTACAGGGTTTTTTTTAAGTGTTGGCTTGTTTCCATAAATACATTTTGCACTCCCAAGCTCCCCTAGTAATCATCTCCACAGCTCTTTCCCCTTCTAAACCCAGTTAGAAATATTTCAAACTGCCTGAAAGCCTCCAGAAAGCTTTTTCTGCTTGCCTTTACCACAGCCACTGCCCCATACCTGTGGCAAGCAATAACTAGTCCAGTCAGGTCAACGCTGACCACACAACAGACACTCGATAGGCTATGCGTGTATCCATCTCTTTGCTACTCTGACCAAGAATAATGAAGTCCAAAGTTTTACTCTACCATTTTATGTGGTGCTGACAATCGAACCTGTCACCAACACAGAAGTGGCATCTAATTGTATCCCAAACCTGAATCAATTTCTCACCTCAAAGACTTCAGCTGTGTAATTCTGAGCTTTATAGTTATTCAAAGTCACAAAAGGAATTCTCTTTAACATATAAAGTAAATATATCTACAATGAACAATCCTGACACACACAGAATGATGTGAGCTGTGACATTCTTCTTGTCGAGAAGCACATTGCCCAAACCAGTAAGTTTTTCATATGATCTCCTTTTGGATTAGACTATGCCATGATGAAAGGCACTGTATGGGCTCTTTTCACACTCAGAAAATAGCAAGAAATCCCATGTTGGAGAGGGGAAGGAAAAAAAAAAAAAAAGATATGTGCACAAGCAAGCAAAATTAAACCTCGTAATCTAATGCAGATTTCTTCAAACATGTTTTAGCTATGACACTTCACTGAGAACTAAATGCATAGCAAGTATTTTTGCCTCTTACAAGAAAGCATCAAATTTTAGACACAGCTGAATGAGTTACCACTACAGAGGAATGTGGGTTTCCTCAAGCTCAGGATCATCAAAAAAGCAAGACTAAACAAAGCCTTTGTCCTTTCAAAAATATACTCAACTAATCATAACGGACAAATGTAATTCAGATGGATATCCAGCTCCTAAAGGGATCGGGGAGGGGTGCTATTGCTCATAGGAAGTTCTTTCACATTTTGAAACCAACTCCTTTAGATATTGCACTGTAATAGCATGTATCAGCTCCCTCCTCTTAAATGATTTGATGCATTTCATTACCCAGGGCTACCCCCAAATGTCAGACTTTGTGCATACCCTTTATCTCTAAGCAGTTTCTCACTATTGTAAAAACTTCCAATTCAAGCTTCTGCAGTGTTCAGTCCCCATAGTAGTAGAAGTTTGTTTTGATACCAGTGGTTTTTTAAAAAAAATTTTTTTTTAAAATTGTACTGTGCTATAGAGACAACACTTACAGCCCACCCTGACAGCCAATTTATCTACAGTCCAAATTCATAGCTAATCAAGTCACTAGAGCAAGCACATCAGCCACGTACCATGCTCTGCAAGTTCTTTCTGACAAACACTTAACATCTGCAGTCTTTTGAAACATAAGACATTTTTCCACAGCTACAGAAGTCAGACTGTGCTATGGATGACTGGCCCCTAAAGTCCTATTTCTGCAAGTGGGAACTGATGACCTGAGAACTGTTAACATCAAGGAACTAAGCAGGCAACAATCTCAAAGGGATATTTAAGTGATGCTACCCAAATAGGTTCTTCCCACATAAAAATCCACTACTTTCAAGATTTAAAATACTTTTTATCACTAAGGCATTTGCCTGAATTTAAACACTGAAGACAAGGGCTCTGCTGCCACAGTGAAGCGGTACTTTTAAGGTACCTTTTAAGTCTGGTGTCTTTCTGTAGACATGTATTCGTCATAGTGTGGAAAATGAAGACGGTGGACACTGTCTTCATTTTCTTTCAAAAAAAAGAAAACCAAACTAGCAGGGAAGAAAAAAAAAAATCACATTCAATAACTCATGCATACTCATACACATGCCTAAGTACTTTCAGAAAAGAAGAATGAGACGGAAACCCTCTTCCCCCCAGACATGCTCCCTGGTAATTGTTCACAGGATGTCAAGTTTTATTTTAAAGTTTAAAGAATATTTTGGTTTTACTCATGACACCAGCTCACTACAGCCGCCACCTCTTCTCTTAATCACAGACTAGACAGAAAGGCTATACAAGCTCAAAACCACATCGAGCCACACAGAGAACAGACCTGCTTGGACTTCAAACAGAAACTTAAGATCACAGAAGGATCAGTCTGTTTTCTGCACTGCAAGTATTAATCTCTTCTGCCTAATTTTCTTTTCTGAAGCCCTTCCTTCCTCTCACCTGGGGGCAAGGGGAGAAAGCAAGCTAGAGAGAATATGAATTTTACTCTTCATACACCCACTGAACCACAGACTGATTTTAAAGAACCATATTTAAATGAGGTTCAAATTATGTTCCTACTGAACTAGATTCTAAAGAACATATTTTTATTAAAAGCAAACACGTGCATAGGAATTAACCTTCTGGCTTTCCTTAGCTGACTAATGGGTGACACCACCTCCTTCCATCTTGGAAGGCTCATTCAACATTTATATCTTCACCTTTGTACACCTGAAAGCAAAATCCCCATTTCATTCACTTTAAGGAGGTAGAGAGAATGTTACTCAGAATGTATTTCCAGTATTGATTCAGAACTGTTCTCTGAATGAGCAAATAGTCAATTAGTAACAAGAGGGAGACTAAGTATAGGAGCTCTCCATTAGTAATACCTAGAGACATCCTGTTATTAAAAAGCTCAAAGGCATATATTTTCTGCTAAAAGCACAAATAAGTAAACCAGGAGTAAGAAGTTACAGTAATTCCTACAAAGCTTATTTTAAAGGCAAACTTGATTCAGGACAAGAATTGTAACATAAAATAGTTCTGAGAACCGTGAAAAATACCAAGCTAGAAATTTATTCTCAAACTTCAAAAAGAAAATGTAATATAACTCAAATTCAGCAGCTAACAGAACAGGCATTTAAAAAAGAGTAAGAATAATTTCCATTCAATACTGAAGAACTAGGTATTTTCTACAGCTGCTGTTACCAGAAGATCCTTAACTACTTTGGTATGGACAAGTAATACCAAATAGATATCGATGATACATCAAGACACAAAATAACAAACGCAAAGATACAACAGAAAGTTGCCATCAGAGTTAGACTTTGAAGTAAAAGAAGAGCAACCATGTCTTAAATTAAAAGATACAGTAAGAAAGTGATGATCTATAGCCACATAGAACACAGCTCACTGGTGCCTTGATGCAAATATACCACCTAACATATGTCACTCTCCAGACATCAATATAGGAAAAAAAACACGACCAAAACAACATCCATTCTTTTAAAACACACCTTACCTCTCTGGTATGTTCCAACAGGAAAAAAAAAAATAGTAACATGGTAAAATACCAAGAGAACTTTATTCTTCACCGGGGGAAAAAAAGGTGCAAGTAACCACAATAAACTGAAAAGAGAGCTGCTCAAATTATATTTTTGAAATGTAGTCATTTCTTAACCAGTAGAACAAGAGGTTCCTGAGAGTTTACCTATTGTTCCCGCAACCCACTGTTGAGCACAAACTGCCATTAAAAAAAAAAAAAAAATCTCCAGATATTTCATCATTATTTTATATCTCGCTGGTCCTCTATACCAAACAATAACATACTATAGAAAGAAAGCTAAAGGTTTGCCACAGCACAGATTTTCATGGTTCTGAGCTACCAAGTCAAGTTCTGCCTGTATTGGGGGGTGGCCAAGCTGCTAGGTTTGCAAGGATTTTTTGTGTCGTTTTTAAAGCATTAACTAGCTATTTCATGATCATTGCAAAGAGGAAACATGTAATGTATAACTAAGTTAACATACATTTTCAGATTAGCAAAATAAACAGATACAAAAAATTAGCATTTTCGTATTGCTTAACTTCTATAAAACTTCCTGATAACAATGACAAAATATCATCACACCTATTTCATAAGCAGAAAAACACAATTGCAATGAGTTGTTCAGCTCGAGGTCATGCTTGTTTTTTTTTTTAAAGCGCCTGGAGCACAATCCAAATATTGCGATACCAATGACATCTAAATTCTTGTTTTGAATTAACAACATGCAATCTTTCCAGTCTCTCTTGTTGTCTACTTGTAGCATGACCCTTTATCATCTTCAGGAATTAAATATATAACCTAATTAAAATATCTTTGGGATTTAATACAGGAAACATGTTTAATTTCAAACAACATGTTATAAACAAGAGGCCTCGTTCGTCAAAAATCCCTCCCAGCCTTTGTTTCTATTCAAGAATATCTAACACGCATTAGGGCCTCAGAAAAATCCCAGCAAGGAAAAGTGTGAATATAACTTATAAGGACTCAGAAGACTTCACTAAACATACACAAAAGTAATTACTTTCCACATCTTCCTAAACTTGTACTTTGGGACAAAAGCTATGGTAGTAGTTATTTGATGAATAATTAGCGTAGGGAAGAGAACAGGGCTCTCATTAATTGAAGCAAGCCTGCACAGAGAAAAGTGACATACAATGAGAGTACAAGTGGAGCCAGTTTCATTTTTCATATATTACAGACATGGAAAGAGAAGCATGCAGTTAGACAATAAAATTCAACAATAAAAGACTAAGTCTATTCAACATGAAGAGAAGCAGGAAATAAGAATCAAATGACTTTTTCCAACCAGAAGAATAAGCAGATATGCTGTTTACAGAACTGCATTTAAAAAAAGCCAGCCATGGAAGGTAAGCTGTGATAGTGACTAAGACTCAAGAAAAAAGAAACATATCCTCAAATGCTCACATTAATCACCAAAAAGAATAACAGCAGGTAGAATCCTAAAGTCTACAGTAGGGAAATTGGCACAATTATGAAAAAAATGTAAGCAGAGGTACAAAATAAACGTTATAAGCCACATACGTTTCCTCTGACCTGCTAAAGGACATCTGACATGTAGCAAGATGTTGTTGATAATTCTAGCACCTCCCTATGAATTAGTACAATTAAAAAAAAAAAATCTTAAGACTACCAGACTACGTGCACCACTATCTTTTCACCTACTGCATTCCTACAATATCTCAAACTTTGATGAAGACATTCAAACAGCAGCCAGGGCTGTTTCAGCAGGTCAGAAGAGAACTTGGATTCTCCCTAAGTTTTCTTTCAAGAGCATATGGTTAACAGTCGACTCGGCCCTTTTCTAATCCAAATATTATTCAGACTTTCATCCAGAAGCATGCCTTGCAACCTCCCCCAACACCAAGAGACTGCCTATAAACAAAAAAGCCCTAAATCCATACTCCCTTTATTCAGACATCAGGCTGTTTTATTTGCACATCTGCCTTAGGAGAACTACTTGCATTGCCATACTCCATCCATGTTTCTTCACAAACATTCACCTTCATCGAGTTATCCATGTTTGCCCTTTTTCACACAATTCCTTTGATTTAAAGCTTAACCTCTGAAACAATACCCTACTGCAGCTTTGGCCAGCCAACACCAGAGCAGCCTTAAACAGTTTTTCTACTGTCATCATCTAAAGCCTTCCATAGCTTCTGCCCTGAGTTCAGTTGAATTAAGCAGCAGGGAGTATAAAATTTACCATGGAAACTGAGTCACAGAAAACACTGAATAAGGAAGGGGGAGGAGGTTTCCCTGATTAACCACAGATACAAGGGGCAAATCACAGCAAGTTCTCAAAAAATAAAATAAAATGGGTTTTACCTCACTAAAAACATGCCCATTTTGATTTTGTTCCCAGTAACATCAAATAAACTTGTGTGTGTGATAATAATAAACCTATAGTTCAAGTCTTACAAATAAAATACATCAGAAATGAAATGCACAGCTCAAAGCAGCCTCAAGGTAAGCCAGTTTATTTCCTGATGGCTCTTACTAGCTGGGCATTTGACTCACAGAAATCTTTAACTGTACAGATACCTTTAACTTCATTCTATCATTGGGTAAAGTTTCTCATCTTAACGGTTCACATTAGAAGGCAAGTAGCATAATTTAGTGGTTTAAGGAGCAGTCAGAGGCAGGTCTATTAAGTTTTGCGAAAATGAATGACCTTGGAGACACAAATTAGATTTCCTGCATCTCACTCCCAGTTTGTAAAAATGAGGATTAAGTGTTTAAGTCTCCTGCACCGGCCTCATTAGAAGATCTCTAATGGAGACATTGCATTCCTTTTTATACAAGATGTATCATCCTGGCACAGAGATATCAGGTACCAGAAGAACACACAACTATTGTTAAATAGTGTGCGTTTTGTTCACCTGAAGAACCTGTGGTCTTTCCCATTTTTAAATTTACTAAGAACAAGGAGCAAGGCAAAGGTTTCTTTGCAGAATCATGTCAGATACTGGGCCTTAACCAGGTAAATTTTAAGCAACTTCACCAATATAAGTTCATACTTCGAAGTTTCTTTCATACTTCAAAGTTCATGCTTCAGTTCTAGATCATACTGAAGTCTGATCACAGTGAAGCTGATGCACCTGAACAAGAGGTGAACTACCTGCATTAAAGCTATTGCAGAGGGGATGGGAAAACAAGTTGAAGAATTATAAAGGACACAGGTAGAATTCCAAGAGACAGGTTAAGTTGTTTTTGTGGGCGAGAAAAACTTCCAAAGGACAGATGAGCACCACTATTAAACAAAAACAAAACCAAAAAAAACCCAACCAACCATGAAATCAAACAACCCCCCCCCACACACACACACTGGAAGACAGAAGTTTAAGAGAAAAGCAGCTCCCTTCAACTCAAAGTTTCCCAAGCTCAGAGCCACTCTTCAATTACAGGTATAGGAAAAAGCATTTGATGTTTGTCTCCACCCCATCACCCTGAAGAACCTTCAACATGCCAAGTGCTCATTCTTAATTCAAAGCAAACCTGAAAGTCCCAATTGCCTGGGCACCATGATTTTTTACTGGGTATAATTTCTTGGAGAAATACAACCCTTAAAGCACTTAAAATTCTATGATGTACCATCACTTTCTTCTTTCAGATTCATGATACTTTTCATGTTAACATGCATGAATGCATGAAGACTCTTAAATCATGGAAAAGATAGAGAGGCATTTTAGCATCAACACCATGAATTCTAGTCCCTTGTGGTTGTTGGTATCAGCAGGCTAATGGCATATGCACACTTGTTTAAGAGGATTCATAATGCTTAAACATATATATTTAATAACTTTGATATTTAGCACAAAGGTTCTGATCCCCTAACATCCTACAATACATAGTTAATTACTAACCTAACTTGCCAAAGTATTTCTCTTTAAACTGGTTGCCAAAATAGTAGGCTTTGACAGAAATCATCATATTCTGCTTTAATTCTCTATTCCACCACACCAATACACTCAAGTCCAGATCATCCTGCTTTACATAGCAACGCAACCACGTAACTATCATAAGTGCTCAGGTTTAAAACAAAGTACAGTCTTACGAGCTGCCTCTAGACCATAGCGATTTCAGTAGCAGTATAGAAAAGACCCATCTCTGGCATCAAGTCTGCATCTCAGTGTCTTTAGCTGCAACTCCAACACTAAAAGTCTACTATTCACTACACATTTTAACTCTCCCACAGTCTATACATGCTTTGAACTGTTTCTCACTTAAAGGAAACCTAAAACCTCTCTTCACTAGAGCTTCTATTGCCAGCATTACAAATATCTTTTGTTAAAATTTTTTAAGGTATGAGCTAAAACAAGACAAATTGTCAGTTTCTGTAACACACGGGTGGTTATGGAAGGAGCAGTACTGCACAGACTGCTGGCTCGAGGTATAAATGCACAGATGAGGTCCCATGAGTCAGCCACTCGGTGTTAAGCGCTCAGAGCCATTTACTAAAGGATAGAAGTAAACAGGGCTGCTTCAAGTCACCTGTCCTACAGGGAAAGAAAATGGGCATCTCACATATGCTGTCATTGAGAGTGAACATTTGCTGTGTATCTAACATTCAGTAAGTTACACAGCAACTTATCCTACACTAACTCATTAATGTGCCCCTACCTCACATTAGGCACAAATACATACATACATATATATAGGTTACATGCATCATGGTGTGCCTGATCAACAATTCCACCCCCCAGTAGACTGCCCCATCCATTCCACTACACACATTCAGACTACCATGATTCCATGTACAGAAATCTGACTGTAGGATCAAGAGTTTAATATACAATATCTGCCTAAGAATTTAACATATACCACTTGCAAGATATCCGAGATCAAATAAGATTATCATTTTTTAGTCCCCTAAAATGAATTAAAGCTTACTCTAGATAAGGATTCATTTGTTGGAGAACTGGGATAAACAGACACACCAAGAGCCATGTCAAACCAAACAAAAGCTTGGTTTTCTAAAATTTTAACAGTGATTTCTCACTAATAAGAAATTCGGCTCCCTAATGGTTTTATTCACTTTCAGCACAATATATAACAAGAATGTTCCCCCTATGTATTTTAACCAAGAGTTGTATGAGATGCTTGCTCCCAGACCCGATCACTAAGTTCACTGAGCCGATCACTAAGAATGCTTCCAAACAGCTCCAAAAAAAGGAAGGAAGATCTGCATGAAGATGGGCCAAGTGCCCAAGAACTTTGTTTCCACCCCAAAACAGTTGGCCATATCAAAAAGACAAACATAAAGGAGAAACTGCTTATCACACAGACAGAAATATTTATTAGCACTAGATGACAGAACTTCCTTTCTCTTTCTTTAACCTGGTTTCTCAGAGAAAATAAACTTCCTTAATTCACCTCACTTCCCCTTCTCCCCGCCTCCCCAATACCCTTATCCTCTCATTTCATGCCAGTAACTTCTGGTGCGTAATGAATTTCAAACAAGCCTGCCACGACAGTCATCTCTGCAATAACCAACATTCCTGAAAGTTTTGTGCAAACCAGCAGATGGATAGGGAAGAACTCTTTAATTAATTACATCCCCACCAAGGCATGGCCAGACAGAAACCAGCATTTTAAGTTTTGCTTGGCAGCCAGCTAGTCTGAAGGCACATCCATGCCACTTGCCCCTTCAAGTGTTATGAAAGACATGGGAACAAAAGGAACTAACTGGCAACAGGGATGGAGGGGGCAAACTTCAGGACTTATTAGCTCTTGTCTCCTCAGAAGAACTACTAGAACATAACCTTCATTAGTACTGCTGGTCATGAAAATAAATTTACACTACAACCTTCATCGCATGCACTAGAAAAGACCACGTAACATCCATATTAGAGAAATCCTGTTACATATTTGAAACAGGCCAAAACTGACTCCCAGTATCAGGGATTGATAATACCATGATAAAAAAAAAATTTTAATAGAGACAAGTAGATTAATACATAGATTAACTAAGACCTCAAAATTAACGAGCACTCATTTTCTTCCACTTACCTCGAATCTTAAAACAGTGAACTAGCCTCTCATTCGTGTTCTGTAGAAGAAGAACAAAAGACAACCTACATGTTCAAAGAACTACCTGTTTTTCGATAACTCAATCATAAAAATTTACTTTTTTATCTATCAAAGTTTTGCAATAAAGCATAAAGCCGATCTACATTTTCAGAGATGCACTTTTAACAGAATTAAGATGCCAAATACAAATGCAACCCTTTATGCCTAGAATTCAGAGAAACACCATCAGCTCTGATACACTGCATTTCATGCACGCATTCCTAAGAATTTCACAAAAAAAGGCCATCATTATCCCCATTAGGCATAGAGGGAAAACTGATGTTTGTATCCAAATTAGTTTCACTTTTCTTTAGGTCACCGTACTATTCTGGATGCTCAGTGAACTGAACAGACATTTGTATTAAAAAAACAAACAAAAAACCAAAACAAACAACACCTATTGAGACGGGAATAGTCAGCTAATATTTCGATCTGTTTGTTTTTTTCAGTCACTTAGAGCAATTCCTTGCCCCAGTAGACTTATAAATCAAAAGGAGCCAGCGTAGTATTCATATCTTGTTTGCTCCTTTGTTCATACATCAGCCTCTCTGAAAAGAGCAGTTGGGCACAGCTACCAACATTATAAAAGCTTGTGTAAAATGCTGCTGGCAAACCAACATAAAGAGCACAATACTGCGTTGTAGATCCTGCTCCCTAACACCTCCTATCACTCCAAGAAGTGGCTAGATTTTCTTCCTAGCAACTTGCTGGAAACGCCATTTCCAAACTGCATCTAATCACACTCACCTCCTTCTGATACCTTCCACACCACCAATGCCAATCTCACATACCTCCCAATTTCCCTATTGCAATAAACGAACTCATCGTCAATAGAGTACAAGCTTCATTTCAAGCAGCTTTAAAAAAAGCACACTAAATAAACAGGTCTCCAATCAATAGGGTTTTTGTACTGTGTTGCTTCCAAAATAGGTCTTTTTAAAATACGCCGTATTTTAAGCCGATTGATTTAAATTTAAGCTCTGAGCTAAAGTCAGATACTATGCATCCCTTTAAGTCAAGCAGGATGATTTGTTTAGACTTCATGCAACTGAAACAACTGCAATATATTTCCATAGCAAAACCAGAGCGAAAAATAGCTGAACCTTAAAAATAGTTAGTCTAACTAGGATACCATCCTTAAAAAAAAAAAAAACAAAAAAAAAAACAACCAAACCACAAAACTTGTACATGAGAAAGTTAGAGGGTTGGTTTGGTTTTTTTGTTTGGTTGGTTTTTTGTTTTATTTTTTTTAAATGGTTAACTCCAACCCCTACCACCCTTTTTAAATTTATGTAGTTGCTCACTCATCTCATTTCAGGATCACATAATAACTAATTGTTTTCCAATTGTCATTATTTTTTAAACTAGAAATTAACTACAATTTGAGTACTGTATTCATATGCCAACAACACAGAGCATAACATGTTACTGAAGCTTACAGTGTCCTTAGATATGGCACGTAATGAAATCAAAGCTACCCTCAGGCAATCTTAATGTACGAACAGCTCTGCTGAGAGGATAACACAGGTTCTGCTGTGCCATTACACAGCCAGTAACACATACTTGCAAAATTCTATATGCTCATAGCATACTTTTTTCCTTCCACTCCCAAAAGTGAAATAACTTATTTACGGGCGAAACAACTACCCAGTATGGCTAGAAGAGAGTTGCATTTTGTAGCTATGATAGTAAATTTACAAACAGCATGTTATTAAAAAGAGTCAATTATTAAACTGCAACATCAGAATACCATTCTTCTCACCTAAGCTCTAATCAGCAGTAAGAATTACACACACCGTATCTCTTCACATTCGTGAATGTTATTGACTATTAACCTTTTGCTGCGGCAGCACTGAATCTATACCCACAACTCCACAGGATGGACTTCTGCATGCATACAAAACCCACACTAAAGTAAAACAAACCCCTGGATGCAAATAAATCACTGTTTGTTAATCCAGCCACGAAATTACTGATAAGGCAGGTCTGTCTCTCCCAGCTCTGCTCACCTTTTCTGCCCGAGAAATGCTTCCCATTTTGCATAGGGATATCAAGAGCTTTGTCCAGATGGAGAGTTATCCCTCTCTCAGTCACTCCATCATATAAATTCACATGCCATAGGAATCATAAAGCCACAGAGAGGCAGCATAAGTATTTCACTGTACCTGTGCGTGAACTCAAATTGTAGCATTCATGCAGACAATAGCCTATAAAAATGTTAAAATTATCACTAGTCACACCAAAGCTACACAAGTGGTAGAAAAATACAAAAAAAAAAGTATCCTCAACCCAGAGGCAATCACCACATTTTATTCAGGTAAGGAAACTGAAGTAATTTACCCCAATTATACATTAAAATCAGCTAAAGAGTCAAAAACTCAAAAAGAGGTTTGTTGTTTGTTTGTTGTCGTTTTGTTTTTTTTTTTTAAACAGACATTGCTGTAAAAACAGAAACATTAAACAATCATCAAGAAAGGAAACCATGCATACACTGAAATCGACTTTAACCTCTGCATGTTTCCTTTTACTTTTGTCATCCCAATGCATTTATCTGAAGTATTCTCCCTTGGCAGTAGTTTTCCTTGCACACATGCCTCCAGACCAAACACCCCAAAGCTAATACACAACTCTGAAGTGGAATAATTTTTATTTCAAGCCAGCTGGGTTTCATTTGGGGGGGAGAAGGTAGAACATGAAAGAAAGTTGAGAGGGGTTCAAAAGAGTGTACTTCCGAGTCTCACCTCATGTGCTCCCTCTTTCTTTATATATTCACTTACAGACACAGAAAGAAGCAGAGCCAGCACTGGGAGGGGAGGAGGAAAGAACATACAGAATGTTTTGGCGCCCTTTAGCTTCTAATTTACTATTTTTTGCAAGGTTACCAAAAGGCCATTCTGGGGAAGGAGGAAAGAGGTAGAAAACGGTTCCCATTCTCTGTCTTTCACTTCTCAAAAGAAGAAGATACCGTGTTTGAGTGAGAACATGGTCCCAAACACAGCAGAGTGTACGGCAAAGAACAATGAGCTCCCAAGCCTGGGCATTGTGTGCATCTACCTCCTCTTCCCTCCAGATCTCATCAACCAACACGACAAATCTCCAAAATCGCTATTCATCCAAACCAGGCCACTGAAATCAGCCCCGGTTCAGTTTACGGTGCAAACTCAAGGAGTAAAACCAAGATAAGATATGTTTACCAGAAGTGCTTTTATTATTATAGAAATGCTTCCACCCCTCTTAACCACCATGGATTTCTCAATTCTAAGGGAGCAATGTACAAAAAAACAGTGTTTGCCTGGTAATATTAGAACTACAAAAAAATATTACACATTGCACATTAATCAGAAATTTGACACACGCCTTTTACAACCAACAACTACTTCTTTTGACACAGTGTTCATTTTTATCTGGTTAAAATCCATATTTAAGAACGGGCATACTATTTGAATCATGTCACTTCAGATTTGTTCTGAGAAAGCATTTTTACTAAATTGTAACAGTAAGAACTAGTGGCTGAGGCTCCTCATTTCAGTTATATTGGTGCACAAGCAAAACAGTATTTTTGATTTCAATAATTGGTCAATGCAACTCAGGAGTAAACAGACATCAGACAGTAGCCCGCTGACTGCATAAAAACGTTCTGAGCTTCTAATCTCCAAGAACATTACTGCTTCGAGGAAAAACTCAGCACAAGAAGTCAGTAAATCAAAATAACTGCAACCAGTATGTGAAAATAAATCTAAGGGAATGGACACTTCAACAATGAATCATATTGTTTTCTTCCCAGCAATTTCTTGAACAGCCAGTTTCAGCAATGAAGCCTCTCATGTTGTCTACCTCCTACTACTTTTCTGATTCTGGTCATCTTTTCACACTTCAGAAAGAGAAATGGGGGGGTGGGGGGGAGAAGACCCCACCCCTTCCTATACTATTGAAAATGTTATGATTAAATTCATTTGCATAAAACCTTCAGTTCACAATTCCGTACCTACCACACATGAAAATAAGTGCATCTTTTAAACACCCAAGTCGATTTCCTCTGTGTGTCCATTTAAGTTAAATATTTCCCAGTCTCACGTTTACTTAAAAGGTTAACAAGTTAAACCTTTCCCTGAGAACCCTTCCTCCATTGAGCATTAAACAGACACAACACACTCTAGCAAAAAACCAAACAAACAAACAAAAAAAACCCAACAAAAAAAAAACCCAACCAGCAAACCAAACACCCACCACAGACCAGCCCCGTGGGTGCATCCTCCCGAAGCAGCAGCGGGCAAAGTCTGGCGAGCGACTTTATCCCCCCGGTCTCACCCTGCAGACACAATCCCCCTCCGCGCCTTTCCCGCGTCAAGCCCCGGGCATTCTTCCCGGAGTTCCCTCACCCAGCGCTTCCTTTTCTTGTCCCCCGGACTTATTAATACCCATCAACATATAAATAAAGAGACCTACGCTGCACACGGACACAAGGAAGGAGGGAAGGGCCTCACCCCCCACAACAAAACCCCGGCAAGTTACCC
>NW_009197934.1:0-6613 GCF_000690835.1 Fulmarus glacialis
CCTTAATGATTCTATGATTCTATAATTCAGCTGCCAAATAGAATGTAGTAAGCTCCTGAAAATAGAGTTGGAAACTATTTACTGTATGTTATTTGTTTCTAAAATAAATATTTTAATTAATAAATAATGATTCAAAAGTAGTGTTGTAAGAGAGGACTGGGGTAATTTTTTGGAAACCTTAATTCTTTCTCTCATGTCATCTAAGTCAGCAAAGGCTGGAGCCTAATTAATCTTTTTGTTTTTGTTTTTTTTTTCCCTCCTTCCTTAAATCCCAGGAGAAACTGAAGAAGGTTTAGATTTTTATGTCAAAATCTCCTACATGGAAATGGTTATTTGCTGGAGAGACTAAGCCAAGAGCCCTTTGTTTTATTGGTTTTATAAGCAGGAATCTGCATGAGTTGAAAGAATTATGACATTAGTCATTTGAGGCTTCATTCCTGAATTAGTGATAACTTGATGGGGAAGACAAGGCAGTTAGTTTGGAGAGGTTTGTACAGATAGTATTTCTGAATAGAGAGATTAAAATAACTATTAAATTGTTAGGTTTCAAAAGTTTTTGAAGTAATGCATAGCTGTGATATACCTACCAGTGATATACCTAAGCAGCTATACCTACCACTATTTATTATGTTTGTCTGCCATAATTTCCTCTAAGGACATAGATTATTTAAGGCAAAATCTTATAATGTATATATGTAGCATTTTCAGCATGCATTGAACATGATACTTGCAAGTTTGATTGTATTACTGACAAAGAAGAAATGAAGGAAATCAGTGTTACAGAGACAGACAACTGGTGTCTCATGTGTGATAGTACAAAGTGAAAAAGGCAGGTAGTGAGTTAATGTAAAAGATGAAAAAAGAGCATTATGAATTGGCTTAGAAGGTGGCTTAGAATTCATATATCCGTAGAAGGGATATATGAATTTCATGTTTTGTGATATTATTTTGCAACATCTCTAGGGAATATTCTTGCAATAATTAAATGAAATGAAAAACTTAAGAAAATCATGTATGATTATTTCTTTGAGAGGAATATTCTTTGTGACATGGTGTTTGGGGGTTTTGGGTGAAAAATAAAAAGAATACACAATCTATTAATATCCTGCCTGAAGGAACAGGTTGATAAATAGTTGAGATATGAAAAAGATTTAATTCTCATAATACAGTACTTTGTAATTGTTGGGGTATATTGGGTTTTTTCTCCTTTCCTGTGGTGTGCAGAACACTGATATAATATACAAACAATTAAATTTAGAAAAATTTAAAACAATTTAATTTAGAAATCCTGGTGTGCTGTATAGCTGTTCTATATTCTGATACAGTAGTTCCTTTATTTTCTATAAAACTGATAGATGCTCAGGGGTATGGGCTGTAACATAACAGTCTTTTAAAAAAAAAAAAGAAGAATAATTTTTCCACTGAGGTTTGATATTATCTTTTGAAAAAAAATCAGATTATTCTATGAATGGTGAAACTTACTGCTTTCCTATGGTTTTGTGTACTACTTCCCTTATGCCCTCCAAATTTCTTAGTATTTTCAGCTTCATACTACACTCTACCTTTCTGACCAGCACGCAGTCACAGTTTCGGGACTAGGCATGTGCTTACTTGCCATCTAAAATGCATGCTGATTGACCAACTCATTGGTGTCTCTTAAGATGGATGTGAGCCATTTTAATTGAATTTTAACTGTCTGCCTCTATGTCAAGGTACTAATTTGGCTTCTGTTTTTAATCACCAATTTTCATTTAACTTGCAGGACCTGAAAGTCTTCGGGAGCTGTCCTATTTGTTTGAAATTAAAAGCTATTTTAGTGGAAAGACAGATGGTTTGGTCCAGTAAAATTTGTTTCCTGGTGAAAATAGAAGCAAACCAAAATCAAAACAGAAACTTTAGTTTCTAATTCTTTCTGAGCTATGGACTAAATTCTCTGCTGAGTTACGAAAAATTATTTTGAGTAGTTTAAAAGAAAAGAAGGAAAGTGTGTTATTTTATGTGCATTAGCTTGCTTGAGACCTGTTGCTTCTCATCCTCAGTTGAAAGTAAGTCTACTACTGGCATAAGTCTACTACTGGATTGATGCAACTCTTTAATGTATGGTATTATATTTATAAATACTAAATATGATATGTACAAAACAATTAAAAATGAAGGTCTCGGTTCTCCAGACTGCTAAGAGCACAGGACTTCCCGTAATGCAGAACAACCGTAAAATAAGTAAGATAAGTAAAACAATATTCTGCTGTCTGGGGAAATTCTCTGCTAGAGCATTAGCTGGGTTACATAGGTAGTCTTCCTCTTACAGTAATCTGTGCTTCAGCTCCTGGTGTAAGAGGAAGAAGAAAGATTGCACAGGGCAAAGCAAACATACACATGGCAGATTTATCCTGTGTGATTTTTCACTGCAGTAAGTTCAGTTTTGTAACAGACACTTAGTAGGTTGTTACCACCTCCAGCCCACCAGACTTTTTGTCTGCTTATGAATCAGCTTTGGAACGATTGCCGTTTTCAGCTAGTGCATCACATTGGCTAAGTAAATACTCCAGATTGAAAACCGAGTAGCTCGGGAGCTAGTTCGTGTATCAAATATTGCTGTCTTCGAGATGGTGATGCTCTTTATAGCACAGGCAGTTGGAGTTAAATTTTCATTTGTCACCACATGTCTGTTAGAACCCACAAGAGCAAAATCTGATTGTATTGTTAAATGTTAACTCAGCTTGTTACCCAGCTTCTGCTGGAACTAAGTAGCATAGGATCAGACAGCTGCAATCAATTTTTGGAAATCACAACTTCTGTTTAGGTAGATCTGAGTCCAAATAATGTATCACACTGACAACTGGTAGGAGATGGGTCGATAAAGAGTTCTAAGTGCAAGTACTCGGTTATTAGTGTCTGATGTGGTTTTTATATAGAGCTGAAAGTGTGGGTTTGAAGAGCTGTATATACAGTGAAAACTAATTGAGTTGTATAATAAATTGTAATGGCAATTGTATTTCAACTGCTTGATCTTTCCTTACCCAGATGGTCCCTGAATTTTTCATCTACTTTAAACTGGTGCTAACACATGCTAGGCATTAAATTAGATTGTAAAGCTTATATCCACAGAAAAGGGGGAATGGGAATGTGAATTGTTAAAGCCATTTGGTATGAAAAAAGGTTCCAAAGAATTAGAACTGTGTATAGTTCCAATCCTGGAAATATATTCCTGTTGGGTAAAAGAACTAGGAAATTGACTTTTTAAAGGGAAAAGATAAGGAAGGAGGATTCTGCCTTTAACAAAGGGAAATAGAGGTAATGTAGGTGGATGCTTCTCTACCCAACCCCCTATGTGCTTTAGAACTCTGCTTTAGAGGCAGCACTGAGAAGGTGGGGTTCACTGCTTGAGCTGGTTTCTCAATCCAAAACCTAAAGACACTTAAGCATTCTCAGTCATTGCCTGACTGATAGGGAGAACCATGGTGTGTGTCAGGTGTAATGTAAAGAATCATTATTGGCTTATTTTTTCATGTTTATAATCTAGTTTCCATGACTGCAGTAAAAAGTTAACTGTTATGCAGAGCAAAATATTACAACATTGCCCACAGCAATAAACCCAGAGCATGTATCTAGAGATACTGAACTGAACTAAGGAGTGTGATTTGCCTCCTCCACACCCCTCCAAAGAAGCAACAGTCATAGACAGGTTTGTAAGCATAGTGTCTCCAAGGAATCTGCAAACCTGTGTGCTTAGAGGAAATAGTTCACTTTTCTGGGAACTCCTAGTTTCCTGCATGTAGTTTATTTAAGACATTGTCATGTGTTTCCAGGGCAGGGCCACCTCCAAAGAAAACTGATATTACAGTAAAAAGTACTTTTATGTGTAGAAAAATTCTTCATAATCATTGGATCTGCTTCATATGCATGTATCTTCAAAATAATTTATTTTAACTTACATTTGAAGAATTTAGTGATAATAATCAAATCTGAGACAACTCTGACGTCCAGATCACTGCTTGAGCTAATTAGAAAAAACTTTTTAATGTAAACTGATCCAAACAAGTTACAGTTTTGTAGAAGATTTACAAAGTATGTTTTGTGTCAAATATAAGTATGGAAGAACTCTAGCTTTCTTAGAAATTATATCCCTTATTCTAATAAAGGAACTAAATTGTGATCTGTATGGGCATTACCACTTTTTAATTTAATACCTGGGATTTAAGGCAAAGTTTTGTAGGAATTCTTTTTTCTGCAGAAAGTATGACTCCAGAATCTAAGAACTCTTCCCTAATTTCCCATTTATTCCTGTGCCAATTTGAGAGTTGTCTATTTCAAAAGCTTTCTTCTCTATCTGAAGGAAAAACATGATAACAATAGTTGCCATAAATAAATAGAAATGAATGCAAGCTAAATAAAGCTGTTAAATATGGAAGAGATGAAGAATGGAATCCTCTGCTGAGTGGACTGTTAATGGACCCCTGCAATTGAGACAGCACCTGGATGTGGTGGTTGCTCCCAGTCTATGACTGATGAGAAAAAATCCCCACTAAATTTCAAGTGAAATACCAGCAGAATGTTGATTATGGCATTTCTCATGGAAAGGAACATAGATGTGATCCATTTTAATCAAGGGTGTCAGTGGAATTCACAGATGTATTCAAATGTAGGATTCACCATCTCTTTAGTACAAATGCCCTTTACAGCTATATGCTCCAAAAATGCCATAGATTCTGTTGGTTGTCTTAATAGGTCACTTGTAATGACTGAAAAAAATGGACCTATTAAGCTTTTTTCTCAACAAGGAAATCTGCTTCGCTTTAAGGAAGCTCAATTGCTGTGGTAGCAGCTTTCTTAGAGAAGGCATCTGGAAGACAATACTATAAACAATCTTTCTGCAAGGCGCTTCTTTTTTTTTTTTCCTTCAATTGGTGGCAGGCAAGCTCAGATAGGAAAAATTTGGAGGTGTCTAAAAACAAATTCACATGACCAGTAATAGCAGAGGGGGATTTTATGTGAAAAAATGCGGTGAATCATTCAGGAAGTTGCTGTTATTGCCTGTAATATTTCTCTTTTACTACATGAGCTGTTGTGAGATGCATGAAAAGCTCTGAAACAGTTTCAGAAGTTTTGCAAATGCTCATTAGTCTATAAATTCTATTCTGAATTGGGCAAACTTGATTTGAGCTACTAGAGCCATCATTCATGTTGTTAGTGACATAATAGAATTAATTTATTGTTGTTGTGTGGCATTGTAATACCACTATAAATAGTAACCAGCTGCGTTACTGAAAGGTATTTCATTGTGACTTAAAATGTAACAGTTACATATGCTGTTAAGTCAGATTTATACAAATTACGCTTTAAAGCAAGAGATTGTAAAAGGATTTAGATATCCTTGCTGGGGTAAAGAATTCAGAATTCATTTCATGATAAGCTAATACATAAAAACAATATTCATGCTTCCCCCCCACCCCTTTCCCCCCAGCCGGGTGATTCTCAGATAATTGAAATCATCTTAGGGCAAAGAATTTCATAAGAATGTCTAAGGATGGCAGTGACTTTAACATTCAAAAGCAATTGAGTTGGTACAGAATGAAATTCCTCATGCGGACTTTTCTCCCCCAGGACAGAACTGGAATAGGTCAGATTGTTAGTTTTTGTAAACTTCATGGGATAATTTAGATTCCATATGCCATTTCTTACTCTTTTTTTATTTCCTTGTCAAGCAACTGGAATGTCTTTAAGCTAGTTATCAAGTAGAAATTGAAGTTGTTACCTTAGGAATAAAAGGCTCATTTCATCCTAGTTTTCGTATTTTTCATTATTCTCAGAAAAACGGAAATATTTGACTTAGTAAAACTGAATGTAGTCCTTCCTTTTTAACATTCAGACCAGAAGCTGAAGACAGTAAGCATTTGGTTTCATCTTCTGAAACTTTATGCTCTTGGGATTTACTGAATTTGTATTTCCGGGTGTTTTAAAGTTAAGCTCTCAGTGCCCTTCTGAAGAAGTGCTGTTCATCAAACTGCATCTTTTTGGAAATTTACCTGTATTTTGATTGTCTTGGCAGCAGTGCTGTATTATTCTAACTTGGATGGTTTGCCAATCTTCAGAACTACTAAGAAGGAGACTTAAGTCCTTTTTTTGAAAAATTTAGTTTCTCCTGAAATATAGCAGTTCCAAAGCATTTTGAGCTATTCTTTTTATAATTGCATGGTACTGTGAAATTTCTGCAACTACAGTGTTGTGCTTCATTTCAGGGTAACGTTCAGTATGGAATATGATATACTTACAAGATTTAAGGTAGTAACTCAATTGTCTATCCTGCCTGAACACAACATGTGTTCCAAGCACCATTTAAATTTTACGATAACGTGCAAAACTTAAGATTTAAGGAATATTGTCTGAGAACCTGTTCATATTAGGAACATCCTAGAAAATATTCTCCACCTTAACTAACACTGGTTCAGCTCTCATCGTACCACTCTAGCAAACATTTTTTATATAGGCTGTTGAATCCTTTTTAAAGATGTTGCTGCATAATCCTGCTGGATTTAATTGATAGGGTTACTGACAGTAATGGCAGCTCCTGACGTACTTAAATGATAGCTCTCAGTATAGTGTTTTTTGGTGG
>NW_009197934.1:6719-18384 GCF_000690835.1 Fulmarus glacialis
GGTAATAATTTTGTATTGTGACTTTTCAATGTGTTGTGCAAATTTTTTTAAAATCTTAAGAGTTATCTTGAGTCTGGGGCAGGCAGGCAGATCACCAATAGCCCTTTAAGTACAAGTCAGAGGTGAGGAAGATAAATCAAGTTTCTCACATTCACTGTTAGAGAAAACAAAAAGAATTATTGATTGGGAAGATAAGACTGTGTAAAAGAAAGCAAAATTAGCAGTTCTGGCAGTTCTCTCTATATGGAAGGTTTAATTAAGGGGCTAGCATGGATTGGATATCTGTCTGAGGCAAAGTAATAACACCACGGTTTGATATTTTTTTTTTTTTTTTTTTTGGTTGGTTAGTAATTATGACTATTATCAATGATATTATTTTTGTAACATTTTATTTGTAGGAAAGAACGATGGGAAAATACATTCTGTGATTATAAAACACCAATTGACTTATGATGATACAATATCTAGAGTATTAGGAAGGAAATGCTGGTGTTCAGAAACTAGAAAAGAAAGAGGTATATTTAATTGGTGCCCGTGGTGCAGCCCTTGCTATTTATTGCTCAGCCACAGGTTTGAGACTTACCCGTGGCTTTCCCTGCTTTTGGAATTTCTCAAAAAATTGATTGGTTTGCTAGTTCAGAAAATAATTTGTGAAAATGTTGCTAGCACTTTTCAATAAATGGCTGGTTTTCTGTTCATACCATGTAATATTGGTATATTTTAGCAAAGTGGAAGAAATCATTATGGTTTAGGTCCTGTGAGAATTTAAAACCTCAAACTTCTAATAGTTAAAACTAAGAAATAATTTCATTATTGGAGAAAAAAGAGGAATAGTTCTGCCATATAGCTTTTTTGAAGGATGAGGTAAACAGGACTTGATGTCTGTGGAGAACAAAAACTGATACAAGTAGATGGTTTAAAAAAACTATGACAATATGTCACACTGTGGTGCCTACTTGGATTTCTACTGAGAACTTGTAGAAACATGGTAAATTGAAATAAAACAAAAAGTCTCAAATTATATTTGTTGTGGCTCCAGACTCACTTTGTAGATGCCAAGTTAAGTAGTCAGAGGGTTTATTTCTGGCAATGAGTATCTTTCTCTTTTTCTCTTCTTTGACAGCCACGAGCTGTTGCTGGTTTTCGTGGAACAGTACGATATGCATCAATCAACGCTCATAGAAACAGAGTGAGTATCTCAATCTGTATCATATCTATCTCATGTAGCTGAAAGCAGTCAGTAGTGCAGTTGATTTCCTTTTTTGTATTCTTATGTGTGTATTTATTATGTAGAAATTAATACTTATAAATTTTGGGAAAAGATAATATATTTTACAGTAGCCAAGGGTAAAAAAAGTTCTTGTAGAAATAATCATGGTTTTAACAGTTAACTTTGGTGTTCAATTGTATGGTAAGTTAGTAAGTTAAAAAGGTGAAGTTGCTGAGCTTTATAAAATACATAATGTCCAGTATGTCGTCTTAACATCATACACTAAAGAAATATGAATAAACAGCTCTTCCAGTATAGAGATTTGCAATGCTATTTTAACACAGTTCAACAACTGTTTTGTTTCTCTGCATCTTCTATGGAAATTTACTTGTATGTTTCTACTTAAAATAGTTGCTGGATATAATTATACGAACTTGTTTTGCAGTGTTGATTATATTAATTTTTATATATAATAATTTTTATGTATAATAATTTAAGTCTCCAGAGCAGTAAAGAATCTATCTTCCCTTTTGTCTTATAGGTATTTGTAAGATGCATTAGAATAATATTTCTTTTTCACAGGAAATGGGCCGGCATGATGACCTCTGGTCCCTGTTCTACATGTTGGTGGAATTTGTGGTTGGGCAACTGCCTTGGAGAAAAATAAAAGATAAGGTAAACCTAGAAGCAAAACCAGAGAGCACGAGGGAGATTTACTTCTGGATTGCAAGCGAATGCTGCGATAAAGAATCACGGAGAATTACTGGTTCATTAATTTTAACATTACATTTTGCAGTGTTTTTTAGTGTTAGTTCTCATTGCTAGTGTCATGGTATAAAAAGGAATCAAATTTTACGAACTGTTCTAGGCAGGAAGTGGATGGTGCTTCTAGTTTGCAAATGTTTTAAAAGGCAAAAGTAAGTGTATATATGCCACTTATTTAATTTTCCTGTTTTCACTTTTTGATTTCACGTATCACACATTTAGAATTTTTTATCTCTTTTGATTATTTGTGAAATGGGCATTTCTTACTTGCTGGTGAACAAAAGTGAATCAGTCAATATGCAGTAGTGCCTTTAGTCATGTATCATAAGTGAGGTATGCGAAGAAGCAACATCTAATTAGCCTATTATTACTTCTTTCAACTTCTTTTGAAATTAGATTGAAACAAGGTTACTCTCTGATGTGGTTTATGCATTGGGAGATGACAATGTGGCGTATAGGTAGCGCCTCTTTTTTGGTTTTGATTTACTCATCTTACACTAAACAGGATTTAGTAATCTTATGCAATATACTGTGATGACCAAATACACACCAAAAAGTGACTGAACTTCATATGATGCAGTATTTAAATCTTTAAAACATGCTTTTTAGAAGTGTTGGAGTGTCTAATGTCAGTCCTTGATATCAGGCCCATTCAAGCAGAAAATTAAATGGCTTTTCATATTGAATTTGAAGTTTGTACATCATTTTGCATGTGTACTGAGGGCGATGACAAAATCTCTTATCTTGCTATCTAATGTAGAATGGCCTTCCTCGGTACTACTCAGTGTAATGTACTTACCCATCTTTCGGGCCAGTAGTGTATTAAATGGTTGTGAGATACAAGATGAATATGTTGTGGCAGAGAATGAAGGCGTGTTAATGTTTGTTGTGTTATTTACTCCTAGGAGCAAGTGGGCTCCATTAAAGAAAGGTACGAGCACAGACTTATGTTGAAACATCTTCCTCAAGAATTCAACGTCTTTCTGGATCACATTTCTAATTTAGATTACTTTACAAAGCCTGATTACCAGGTAAACATTTTTACTATTTTGTCTTTCTGATTTTTAAGTAGCAGAATTTTATGCTGTTTCATTTTCAATTTCCTTTGATTTCATTGTGTAGTCTTGGTAGTGATTATGGATTGTGCCACCACAATTATTTTAATGACCATCTAGTGCCACAGAAACTTTGTGGTTCAAAGACATCATTTTTTTCCATTTGGGAAGAGTAAGGCAGTTAAGTTTCTAAAAACAATTGACAGTTGCTTTGCAGTCAGTATTCTGTTAGGATCAGGTGCTATCCTACTATCGTAACCTCTAGTGGGTGCTTCTTAAGTTAAATCGATCAGATTGTTTTCTCAGTGATAGTCATTCTGGCAGTTTTCCAAAATCTAGAGCTCAGCACCTACACTATACACAGCTAGAGCACAACATGCAGCTATGGTGGGTTTTTAAGACTGAAGTATTGCTTACAGAGATCACCAGAAAACTAGACGTTTTTCTGTGTTTGAGAGTATTGCCTGCTGAAATGGGCAGCCTCAGCTCCGTGATAAGGTGCCAAGAGGATATGCTGTAGAATATGTGTCTTACTCACTCAGTGTTGACCCATGATTTAACAATAAATAAAACTCAAAGATAGAACTTCGTTCTATAGCAGTATATGGAAAGCAGCAGAGGAATGCTCAGGAAAGGCGGGGAGGGAGAGACTGAGAGTTTTTTCAGTCTCTCAAACTGTGGGAGAAGTTGAACCAATCTAACATCACACCACAACAAGTTGTCCCTGTGTTCCTTCCCTCTGGCTCCCAGAAACACACATTCCTGTCAGCTTCCCACTTGCATTACCTGTCTGCCTCTGTGCATTTGTTCCGCTCACTAACTCAGCAAAACCAGAAGGAATGGTTTTCTGCTGGTGTGCAACCTGAATTGGTTCAATTGAATAAATAAATCATTCTGACTAATTCTGGAATTGTAACTTTGATAGGAATGATTCCTGTGCTTTACTTGGTAAGATTAACAGAGAAATCAAGATATATAAGATTGGAAATAAGAACTGGAAATCTCAAGGGATAACTAATTTCCTGTTAGTAACTGAATTTCTCTAAATGTACCGGTATATTCTTCTGCACATTTGCAAAAAAGAAAAAATCGATTTTTGTGCAAAAATTTGAATGTAAAAAAAAAAATCTTATTACAAATACAGAAAATGTTCAGCGTTTCTGAAAAATAAATACCTTGATTTTTTTCCTTTTGTATTACAAATTTCCATGCAATTTATTCTATAGTTTACAATTAAGCGAGGAAAATGATTAAGAAAGTTTTGAGTGTTTTGTGTGCCTAGTTATAAAGATGAATCAGATTTATTTTTTTCTTCTATGGTAGAAATTACTGATTGCAGAAATTTTGATGTTGCATAGAAAAACCTTGATTGTAGACTGGTAAATATGTTTTAGTTACATTATATATCCTGAATGATAAAACATATACACAGGCATATTTTTGCAAAACCTTTTTCTGTGGTCTACTTGTATCTAACACAGCACCTGCATTCAGGGATTAGCGTGGTATCAGGACAGAGTTTCCCCATGATAGAGACAGCCCAGTAATTTACAGTCCTCTGGTTGGTCATGGAACATTTGCAGTTGTGTAGCTGCAGCCTGAGCCTTCCGACATGGTCTTGCTTGTGTGCTTTAGACCAGAGCAGGGTGGTTTTATTTAGGGCGGTGAAAGTGCTTTACTTTTTCCATAGTCATTTAAGCTCTGGTCTCTCTTAACTAGTATTTGTTGTAGCAATGTTATTCATACCTTCAATATATATCATTCTTTGTTCGTATTTACGGTTAGGCACTGAACAAGAATGTACATGGTCAAGATCCCTGCTTTGAGAAGTTTACAGTCTAAAAAGTTCATGACATAGGCCCAGAATCCGTGTTTGATTTGGCAATGTCAGATATGTTATTTTATTCAGGTATTTATGCACACATTGCCTCAGCCTCCTGACATCGTTAAGCATTTGAGTTTGTATTTGCATTATAACAGAAATTGTAGAAAAGATTTAAAGGAGAATGACCTTAAAAATTACTTCAGAGAGACTGCTTAAGGTTTATAGGAAGAGGAGAATAAAGGAGAGTACGTATGGGACAGAGAGTGGCCTATGGCTTTGTGCAGTTCAGTAGGGTTTCAGAACTGACTGGGATAGATGGCACACTGAAGGTTCTTGAGTAAGGATAAAAGGATACGACCACTTTATACAAGAAAAATGATCCAAAATTCCCATCTGTTTTAAGTTGCCAAAGGGTATGTGTTTTTAAAGGAGGCCAGAGAAAAATTTTCAGCATCCTAGATTAGACAAAAGAATTAAAACTAGAGGTTTAGCTTTTAGGAAAAAAAAAAAAAAAGATTAATTTTAGAAATGTTACGGAGTAAGAGATGATGTGATATGGACACAGCCTTCCCACCAGTGACTAGAATGAGACAAAGTTTTTTCACAGGGAGAGGAGAGTAGATGCAATTTCTTTCTCTGTCATGGACACAAATTGTTCTAGATGCTTTTTCGTAGCATAAAATGAGGGTGGAAAGCTTCCAGTGTGACATTTCTGTGGGATGAATGTAAGCATTAGATAAATGATACATGGTTCTAAATGACAGAAATGTATGAATTGGCAAATCAGTATCCTTCCCTATGTACTCCTCATTCATTTCCTTGGTTTCTAATGGTGTTACCGAATATATTCTTTTATCTTGCTCTGCTGGAGAGCCATTGAATGCTATTCTGCAGCAATGTAGTCATGCCTCTGTGTGTCTTTCTGCCTTTTTATGGAAGCCTATGGTGTATCTTTGTGTCTCTTTACTGATAAAAACACAGATGTGGTTTTTTTAAATTTTTTTTTTAAATAAACCAGAATTTTGCATATCTTGACTTTGAAATCTTGGAAGAATGGTTAATATAAAGAGCTGTGTCCTTTTTTTGGAAAATTGTTGTCAAAGTCTTAAAGAAGAGACATGTTGAAGTATTACGGGAGGATATTTCTTAGTTGCTTGGTCTCTTAGACAAAAATGAAGCTTATTAACTTTTTTTCTTCATTTTTAGCTTCTCATGTCTGTGTTTGACAATAGCATGAAAACGTTTGGGGTTATTGAAAGTGACCCTTTTGACTGGGAGAAGAGTGGAACTGACGGCTCTCTGACAACAACAACAACTTCAACCACACCTCAGTTACACACCCGTCTTACTCCGGCTGCAATTGGGTAAGTATGCACATTGTGGTCACTTAAAAAGCAGCCGCAGAGTACCAAAGGGGAATTATCTCCATAATTTAGGTTTTTTCTGCAGGATGTTGAATAAATAGAGGAATGGAGGTTTGGGAACATTTGAAATATTTCCCTTTTTAGGGTTCCTGTTTATACTATCCTGAAAGATCAGCACTACAGCCCTAAATTTATAGCAATAAAAAATAGTAGCTCAGGAAATTGCATGTAAATTTGCTAGTCTGTCCTTTGCTAAATCATATTTTGTGAAACTAAATGATGCGTCCTGAGTTTAACTGCCTGGAAATAACCCATTGTTTTCTGTAAGTTTGGAATAAAATACTAGCTGCAAATTCCTTATAACTTTGAAAATGAATGGATCTTTATAGGAAATTTGGAAATAGATTTTGGTCGTGTTTAAAATAATATTTACTGTGGTCTTTGAGACCTTCTGTAATTAAGTAAGTTGGACGAGATGTGGTGTTTAATAATACCCATACTTATCTCAGGGGATTGGAGAATATAAGAGGTGTTTGTGGGTGAGGAGGAAGACTTCGTGCCTGTTCTAGGCCTTGAGTAGGCATTGACTTTTTATCTAAGAATCACGAAGGTTGTGACCTGGGAGTTTTAACAGTGTAGTGAGGCTGAAAAATGCTAGAATTTCATGTAGAATGTATTTAATTCCCAGTATTTCTATGTAATTATAAAAAAAAAAGTGTTGAAATAAATGTCAGTCAAGACATTAACTGGTGTTAATATTACACAGGTGTGCAGTGTGCACTATTGAACACACTGACGTTGACAGGGATTTTGCACATGATTCAGTCCTGTTACCACACTAAGCATCACACTGGAGTTATTGATAGTCTTGGCTGCAGTTAACAATTTTGGTGACT
The DNA here is from genome assembly GCF_000690835.1 of Fulmarus glacialis. Taxonomy (NCBI): domain Eukaryota; kingdom Metazoa; phylum Chordata; class Aves; order Procellariiformes; family Procellariidae; genus Fulmarus; species Fulmarus glacialis. The sequence continues at coordinate 13,835 of NW_009197934.1, forward strand.
TTAAAGAAATAACTTTCTGACCATTCACTTTTTAGGGATAGCATTGCTTCTGTTTCAGATGAGCTAAGCCTTAGCCCTATTTAGTCCCAAGTCACTGGGATTATTAAAATGTAATGTCTTGTTAGCGTTATGCTTATGTTTTGATTATCAGTAATTGGACCAAAATAGTACTTTGATAAGAATAGTGGTTAAAACTGCATTTAGTTTGCTGAGTGATCTCTCTTCCTCACACAGTATGTTTTGTTATTCTACCAAATTTGGGGGAAAAGGAAACTATATTATGAAAGTTGCCATGAATTTTTTTTATAGAAAAATATGTGTAGAAGAGTCAGGAGCGAAGTTGAGCCTGGACCTGATCTCTAACAAATTTTCTTAGAAGTTGCTTTGAAAACTCGCAAAAACCCAAGTTTTAAGTGATTGTTTTTTGATTTACACCTTTTGTTATGTGCCTAAATTAAAGAAACATAAATTGTGAAAGCCAAGAAGTAGGTTTTTTGAATAATTTACAAGATTTAGTTTTCTACAGAAGCATGCTTTTGCTTGTAATTTTTTGTTTCTTTCTTTAGTAGAGTAGAAAATGATTTAGAGTAGAAAATAATTTCAAGAAACACATTAGAGCTCAAAATTTTTACCTTTCCGATTTTTTTTTTTTTTTTTTTTAAAAACAACTTTTGTAGAATTGCCAATGCCACTCCTATCCCAGGAGATTTGCTGCGAGAAAACACAGATGAAGTGTTTCCTGATGAACAGCTCAGTGATGGAGAGAATGGAATTCCAGTTGGTGTCTCACCAGAGAAACTACCTGGATCCCCTGGGCATCAGCGTCCTCAGGAAAAAGATGTTTGGGAAGAAATGGATGCAAACAGAAACAAAATAAAACTAGGGATCTGTAAGGTACTTTCAAATGTGCATTGCGAAGACCATCTTCAAACAGTTTCCTGTCCTCATATTGCACATAAGATATAATTAATAGTGCAGTCTTACTAATATTGATTAGCCAGAATGGTCTAAGAAAACAAGATGGTAAATCTAACACATTCTGTTAGAGCGATTTATATACTGGAAGAAGCAGACAAGCTTTTAGGCCTTGTATCACTTTATCAGGTCTTTATGATGAATAATAGATTGCTGATAATTTGAGATTCTGTGTAGTTTATTCATATTCAGGCATGATTTTGATTCTTGCTCACTGAATGAAACCAAAGCAAATTTCCTGCATCTTGCATGTGTAGAAGTTAGATACTGAATACACAAAACCGGGTTTAATGTTATTCTTCAACTGACAGATTGACAGTGTGATTGGCAGTATCTATTTAATTCACTTGGTGTTTTTGTCTCCATAAGATATGATACCTTTGTACTGATCCAAAGAGGTTCATGGGCTAGTCTTTAGAAGAGAATGCTGCTTAATTTTGAAAAGTGGTCTCTGCGAAACGGTTCCTGTCTCCCTTGCTCACAATCACAGCATTTCATACTCTGACAAATGTAGCCCTGTTTCTTGGTATATAAATGTTTTGAACATGAAGAGAGATCTGCTACTGAAATGTTCTTTAGCTAGGAGAGCTGTCTGGTTTTGAGGCTGTTACTTCTTATTTACTAGGAAAAAATGTGTTGTGGGAAATAATAAGCCATGGTGCCTATTTTCAAATGTGCTTATTTGTTTGTTTTTTGTCAAAGAGGGAGAAAGGAGATTGCTCTGGTTTAAACAAAGACATTTTCTATTAGTTATACCTGTTGAAACTAGGGATGGTCATGATTTCCCGGCTCTAGATCATGTCCAGCTGCATACAAGATGGAATGCAGTTGGACTAAAACATAGTTCTAAGTCACAGAAATATCTACTAGATTTAGTGTATAACAGTGTTACTACATGCTCCAGAGAATCATAAAGACGGCTTGGAAATTAACTTCTCTTTAATAAGAGCGCTTGACTGTAAAGCAGACTGAAGATGCTACCAAGTGCCGCGTTTCAGACTATTGTTAAAGAAAATATCAGAGATGGGTGTGAAATATCAGAGTAAATATAAGTGTATTACTGGGTTTTTGAGACTCCTGTTCTCAGGCCTACCCAGAAGTAGTATATTACTAGTATTCTGTCTGCTGCAGGTGTGTGCTGAAGAGCATAATTTAAACTACCTTAACTATGGCATGAACATACAAACCATTACAAATACAAATTAGCTTATCACTGGCTGAAAACCTGGATGGTATTTCACCATGTAGTACCTTGTCTTCCTCTGTTTTGCCACTCTTAGCGAGTTACATTTTTACCTTACTTTTTGCACAGGCTGCCACAGAGGAAGAAAACAGCCATGGGCCAGTGAATGGAATGCTTAATGCACCGAGTCTCGGTTCTCCAATTCGTGTTCGCTCAGAGACCACCCAGCTAGACAGAGATGTCCCACTGGTGCGAAAGTTACGTTCAATTCACAGCTTTGAACTGGAGAAGCGTCTGACATTGGAGTCAAAGCCAGACACTGATAAATTTCTTGAGACCTGGTAAAGAAATTATTTTATTTTTATGCTTTGATCTTTTCAGGATATGTAGTTAAGACACTGTCATCTTTCCTCTACCATGTGAAAACCAGGAATGGAGCTGCTGAGTTATGCTTATGCAAGCTACAGCAAAGTATTTACTATGTTCATAATATTGCTCGATTAATGGATTTCACCACTTGGCAGCTTCTTTGAAAAAAGATTAGTGCTAGTATACAGTTAAAGTTGGACTTCCACACTTGAGAATTTTTTATTTCAAGACCTAGTGGTGTAATCCTGATGTTTATTACCTTTTTCTTCAGTGGGATACTCTTGACAGTCAGTACAACTCATCCTAAATAACAATGATGACATCAGGTGCTCAATAGAGGTAACATGGGGTTAAATTATATGACATGAGAAGGACAGTTTACGAGAAGTGGAGTTATGAAGTGAAGTTAGAAATCTACCTGTATGCAGCAGGTTTAGTTATGCCCAAAGGTGTTGCACCAACGTAAAAAAAGCTTGATAGAAGACCAGGGTCTTAAAATGGAATTTGAGGGTAGAGAAGAGACAGATGTATGAGAACAGATTCAATCAATTTGCCTATGTGTAGAAAGAATAAGGGGAGAAGGACACAGTGAAATCTGACTGAAAGGCAGAGGCTGAGTGGGGACAGTAGAAGACAGCTGAGATGCTGACAGTGGCAAAATCCTTCTAAATACATCATAGGGGGGTTAGGAATATGGGTTTGTTTGATTAAGCAAGTTATGCAAAGCATAAATAAGGAATCAATCAAAACAATCAATAACATTCTTCTTCAAAGCATCTACTAACTGCTGCTGGAGACATCTGTTTTCTTCTGTTCTGCTTTGAGTCTCTGTTTTGAAGCATAAATTAAGTACAGTGGACATCTGGTGGTAGCCTCACCACTGAGCTGGTATCCACTCACTATTCTCCCTTCTGGTAATTACATTTACAATACAATACATTACAATTTCACTTGCAATATGTGCAAATTTCTAAGAGCATCCGCCCATTTTTACTTGACATCAGAGTTATTTTTCCGAAATTGCAGATCTTTCAACCATTGTAGATTGTTCTAAAATATGACAACAAATTTTAATATAAATCTAGTTTTCCTCTACTGAAAAAACGCAAATGTAGCTTACATTATTTAATTAATTCGTAACTAATTCAGATATTAACTTCTTTTCTTAAGTTTGGAGAAGATGCAGAAAGACTTGAATGCTGCGGCAGACACTCCTGTTGCTGCCGTTCCTCCTCTTTCTCAGAAAACACCCGTTCCTGCTCCTGTGACTGCCCGCATGGACCATGTTTGGCACTATGATGAAGAATATCTTCCAGACGCTTCAAAGCCTGTGTCAGCTAGTTCTCCAGAACATGTTGATGGTGTTGTTAGCAATGGATTTGTAGCTGTCAACTTAAGCTCCTGCAGGCAGGAGGTTGATTCTAAGGAATGGGTGATAATAGATAAGGAACGGGACTTGGAGGACTTCAGGACAAATGAGGCTTTAGGGCACAAAACGACTGGAAGTCCCTCAGATGAAGAGCCGGAGGTACTACAAGTTCTAGAGGAGACCCCTCCAGAAGAGCAGCCCAGACAGGGTGGTTGGGCAGGAAGCAGTGTCCATGCCAAGAACCAGACCTCAGGGGTGGAGTTTGTTCTAGCCATGGAGTGTCATCCTGCTGCTTCTGAACAGCTTACAGATAAATTGGAACTTCTGTCTGGAGCTGCTGGACAGCTTCTTGCAGCCACCCCTACAAGTCCTATGGAAGCTCAAGCAGAAGGAGCACTCACTCCGGTAAGAGAAATGGTCGCTGTTTGATTGAACCTCTGTTTATTCAGAATTATATGAGGAGGTAGTAAGGGAAAAGGCAGTGACTAAAACACAAAGTGTAGCAGTAATTCCTGGTTTCATGAGATATGGGACTTGATTCTTGAGGAATGATCTTCCATATTCTGTTATATGAGTGTTTACATTCTCCCATGGAAGTGGCTATTAGTTCTGCAGGTATGATCCACAGAACTGGCCTCAGTTAAAAAAAAAAAA
>NW_009197935.1:0-2191 GCF_000690835.1 Fulmarus glacialis
CCTGCCTCCCTGCGCCGGCAGCTGCCCGCTCCGTGCAGCGCGTGAGCTGTTCGCTCGCTGGTGGTGGGCAGAGATACCCGAGCCGTGGTGCTCCCATGTTGCTTTTTGAATCTGAAGCTTCACGGGCATATGGTTGGAGTGGAAGCGTGGTTTGTGTTTTTGCTTTTGCTTTACCAGAATTGGCTTAAAATGCCCCAGGGATTCTCAATTAAAACAAACAAAGGAGATTATATTCAAGGAAACTCCCAGGACAACACGAGAGATGTAATTTTGAGTGTGCAGTGAGTACAAAGGGAACATGTTTTCACCATCCCAGCAGCTGGAAGTTTTGTTTCCAGCCTGGCAGTGGATCTAAGCAAGCAGATCTTGGTTGTGTTCCTCTCTCTCCCTTATTTGTTGGTTGTGTTAAATGGAAGCATCCTCACAGGGCGACCACATGTGTTAGGAACGGCACCAAGAGCACCGTTCCTTTGAACGCAACTGTGGGGAAATCGGTAGTGGTCGCTGGGATGGGTGTAAGTAACTGAGATGAAGTAAACGAGTGTTATGAAACCTTGTGCTGTAGATCAAATGCAGTATTTCACGGCATTGATATCCCACTTCCCAGGGGCTTCCTTACCCGTCAGGTACAGTGGTTGTTGTGTTGGCCTGTGTGGCCTCCTGCCAGTCCAGCCAGTGCTTAAAAATGTAGATGCACTTTCCAGAAGCGAGTTGAGTTGTTGGAAGACTCAAACCGCCTCGGTGGGGGCCGTTTGGCCACCGGCTGGTTTCACCTGTAGGTTCAGTGGCTTCACACTGAGGAGGGCGCTGGGCTCCCAGCCCTGCAGCCCGGCTCCCCAAAACCTACAACCCTGACCTGAGCCAGGCTGTGAGGGTTTCCAGCCTGTCCGTGTGAGCTGGGAGACCAGGGGAAGGGGTGGGAAGGGAGCAGAGGTTCCCTGACAATTTCACTGTGGTTTTTCATCTTGATTTAATTCAGAGCTACTGGGCTTTGTAGAGGCAATAGCTGATTGCAGAAATGCCTCATGCTGATGTTTACCAGATATTCTTTTTAGATGGGAAAATCATTCTGTGTCACGAGAAATTTTGCAAATGTTAGTTTTTGTTGCAAATCAGAGTGAAACCAGATTTCAAGAGGTTTAGACTTCTCACAAACTTGGAGTTTTGGCCACCCTTAGCTGCAGCTCTCCGACAGCCTGCTTGAGCTGCTGAGCCACCTCGTTCTGTAGCACATGGCACAAGGTGTTAAAACAGTTGAGACAAGATATGTGCTGTGGGAAGCCAAGCATTTTCTATTAAGGAAGAGCAAAACTTTTACTTCTTGTAGCTGTTTTGATTCAGCAATTGTCTTAGTGGAGACTTCTTTTTCTCTAGTTTCATTGTTCAACTCTGGTAATAACCACTGTTGTGTTTGCAAGTTTTAAGTGATGACAGGCCAAATGCCTCCCCAGCATTTCATTTCTTCCTGTGTCAGTGTGCTGGCTTTGCCTGCCTTCATCAGCACCAAGGGTTTTCTCTCCCCTGCTCCGCTTGACATGTAACCAAGCTGTGGACAGGCCCTATCTTGCACCATGCTGGCATGGGATATGCGGTCCCTGTGCCTCCCCAAACGATCAATGTCTCGAGGCGCCCCTCATTCAAGGAGATTACATTCGGTCTGCAATTTGCTGGCATCAGAAGGATGGGTACTCGATGTGGGGTCCTTAATGGCCTTCATGCTCCTTCTGTGCCCTGTGTTGTATTTGGTTCCTGGGTTTAGTTTGGAAAAAAAGTGCTGCCAGGGCGTCGTTGGGAGCAAGAGGTGTGCAGGTCAGAGGTGCAGTAGACTTGGCAGGCGGGCTCACGCGGAGGGGTCGCCAGGAGCAGGGGTGGTGGTGGGAGGACGTGCCAGGGGCTGAAATTGGCCCCTCTCCATGCACCAGGGCAGGCTGGCCACGGCACGTGCCAGGAACGGCTCCTTCTCCTCCTTGTTGTCCACGTGTGCTGCCAGCACAGCCCGTCCCCACTGAATCCGGCCGGGGGAGCACAGCACAAACAAGCCCAGCAGCAGCAGCCAGCGCGACCCAAGAGGCAGCACACATGGTAGCTGGGAGCAGAGAGCTCCCGGGACTCGGTGGGAGCTGCCGAGTCACGGGCTGACGTCAGCCCGGCGGCCCCCCCCAACACCAGACAGCCCTGGCAACCCCCGGCG
>NW_009197935.1:2243-18436 GCF_000690835.1 Fulmarus glacialis
CACAAGCTGGGTTACTTAAGCTCACAAGTGATGTGGAAAGTCCCAAAGAAGACCTTGTGCGTTTAGCCAAAAAAAAAAAAGGGAGGAGAGGAAGGAAGGAGGACCTGTAGAACACTCTCCTCCAATGTCTCGCAGATTCACAGCCCCTGCCCCACTTACCTGGCTGCTGGGTTTTATTTTCAGCTGTTTGATTCATGAGAGCGTGTCTCGGAGCATTTGGAAGTGTGCGGACTACTTCCATCCCCCCAGTGACTCGCACCATCCGCAGTGAGCCAGCCAGGTGGTGCTTCCACAGCCTTGCTCCCCGGGGCGGGGAGGGGGTGCTGGAACCCCAGGGGCTGCCTGCGCCCCGGAGCCGCTGCAGCGCTGCCTCGCGAGGCACCCGTGCAGTTTGCTGCAGTTGGATAGCATGCAACTTAGGAAAAACAGAGTGGGATGGATTTTTCCAGGTTTAATTTGAGCTTTTCTTGATTCTGGTGTGACTGTGAGATTTGATGGACTCCTGTGTTTTCCATGTTCTGCTGTGCTTTTATCGCAGGAGCAATGACAAGCCTCAGACCATTTTTAAGTTGTTTGTGAAGGAAACTGTATTGACAATGAAAATACTTGGGAAGTATTGCAAGGCCAAGGTTGAACGCAGATCTCCTCCCTCCACACCTACCACAGCGATTTTGGACCCCCGAGAGGTGGGTGAAGACAGCAGTGGTGGAAAAGAGAAGCCGGGTGGCCGCCCACGAGCAGCTGACCCACGGTGCGTGGAGCGGGTGGCCTCCTGGATACTTGTCTGGATTTCTCAGTTGCTGTTCTGGGTAGGATTTGTCTGCAAGAGAATTTATCATGGTTTTGATTCAATACGGAGTTACTGCTTGGAGAGTGATTATTTGAGAGCATTTGTTCTATATGTTTCTCCTTTGTGTTCTGTCTTGCTTGACCTACACACAGAAATGCACGTTGGCAACCTCAGCCTATCCATCTATTACCATTAATGCTCCAGCATGTGTTTTTACTTTACGGAGGATTGCATGGTGTTGCTGATGGTAATGGGAAAGGAGATGTTATGGGTATGCAGCAGCCCCTTTTAACATCTACAACATCTTGGCCAATTTTTAAAAGCCAAAGCAGTCACCCATTGTATGTTCTAAAAGCTATTTGTCTGTAGTCTTAAATTGTAATAATAATAATAATAATAACCTTGCTGATGCTGAGGATGTGTGGGAGAAACAGCCCTCCTTGAAAATTTCCTACAAGGCTTTGCCAAACTTGAAGTGATTCTTTTTTTTTCCTTATTTTTCTTTTTTTATGACTGAAAGCCATTTCTCTCAGCAGTGGGTAGCAGTTCCAGCTGCGACATGTCAGAGCCGAGCACAGGATCAGGCTCTGGAGGCAGTGCAGCTCTGTGCTTCTCCTTTTGCAAAAGTGTGTAGGAGGCAGCACAGTAATTTCCACAGAAATGTGGGAAACGAAGCCCTTGACGCGATTGCCCTTCGGTCGAGCAAGGCGTCAGCAGAGCGGTTCCCTGCCAGCCCAGCTGTGCCCAGCTCCTGCACATCTGCAGCTCGCAGAGCTCAGACTTGGGCTCAGGCTTTCCTCAGAAACCCCCGGTTCATCCAGCATCGTGACTGAAAAGCCGCTCATCTGGCTGGAAAGGATGCAACGCATCAGCTTGCTCCAAAGAGGTGGCAGGTTAAAACTTGGTTACCTCTGCGGGACCATGGAGGTCTCAGCTGCATAAATGCAATTTAATGCCTTGAAACCCAGCAGGCGCGTGGGTGTGCGGGGCAGGGGAGCTGGCGGGGGTGCAGAGCGCGCCCCGGGCTCCAGCCGCCCCTGGGACGCTGTGCCGCGGCGCAGAATTGATGAGATTGTCATAGGCGCAGCCGCGCGGTTACGGTTGAGGAGGTGCTCTCATCCCCAGCCCCCCTCCCGGGGCTTCCAGCCTCTCCAGAAAATCGCCCTGTGGAGTGTCATTTCTCATGCTTATTCTTAGCCTAATGGCGTGTAGTCGGTTTGGGTTTTGGAAGTTGGATGAAAGTCAATTCATTTGAGTTAAAAATTCAGTCAATCAGATGTGGTTGGTTGAGTTGTTTTTTTTCTTTCACCTTGTGCTTCACAGACGCTTTGGTGGTGGGCATTGTGAGCATTAGGGCCGAAGTGGTCTAAACCTCTCCACTGGGTAGGAAAACAGTATTATTCCCATTTTATTCAGAGGGAAATGAAAATAAAGGGAGTTTATACAGCTTGCCCAACATCACAGGGAGAGTCCCTTTAATAAAAACCAGATCTCTCGTCTCTTAATCTTACACATTAACTGCAACAACATCCTTCTTCCTTAATCCTCCTTTCATACACTTCAAAACTTTGCACTAACAGTTTGTTTTTATTGGGTATGGCCTTGATAAGTGATTTCTTTGAACAATAGCCAATTCACTGGCTATTGTTCAGCGGTAATGAGCTGGCCTAACATAAATTCAACAGTATGCCAAGACTTTACACCTGAATAGGCATCCAGAGGTCTGAACCCTATGTCTGATATTTGAAAAAAAATCCCCATTATTGTTTGGAAAGAAGGATGAGAACAATTAGGAAGAGGATGAATGCAGATGTATGGCATAAATGCAAACTGCAGTGATCTTAGGTACTCAGGCTGATTTCTCTGTTTTCTCATGCTGTACCATCGCTCCCTGTTTCAGTCTTTATAACTCCTCTTTGTCAGAGGGATGGTGAGACGATGATGTTGCCTTTAATCAGGGATGCTGAGGGCTGAGAACGGCCCCGTGAAGGCTGGTCAGTGGTGGGCGGAAGGGAAGGCAGTTTTGGCATCTGTAGGAGAAGGGGCTTTTGGATGACAGTGAAGAAGTCCTTCTCCTTGCTTGGAGGAATGATGAGCTATTTAGTGCGTCTTTCTTCTGTTTAAAGTAGGAGCTGGAGGCCAGCTAGACTACAGTTAAGGCACTCCTTGGTGAGTCTGGGCATTCCCAGACAGCAGGGTATCTCAGAGGGATGTGAATGGTGGGATCAGAAATAACTCACGAACATTTTTATCTCCGTGCTCCTTATGTGTTTACATGTGTTAATGGAACTATTTCTGTCTTTTTCTTGCCTCTGGAGGTTCTTATTACTACAGGCTGCTGGAAGATCCTGGGAAGTGGATGGTACTACTTTGGCAGGAGCATTGATTGTGCTTGGAAATTAAGTTCTAGCAGCACTTAGAGTTTTCACCCTTCCCCTAGTCAAGAAGCGCTTGTTGTGGTTGTATGGTGTACAGTGATTTGGATACTAGGGAGGTAGATCCTAAGATATCTTTGCCGTGCTCGTCTCTTGTGGGTTTAGGTCAGTCAGCTAATGTATTGTTGATGTTGCCTTTTAGAAGTTTTACAGCTGCGGTAGGCTCGCCTCCTCCTTCAGGTGCTCTGGTGCTGAGGAAGCCCCATGTCCACCCCTGGGTACTCCCCTCGGCGTGCAGGTGGGGAGTGCTCATTCCCAGGCTCCCACCTGCCGGTGGCAGAAAACAGATGCTGATCCAGCAGCGCTGGGTATTGGGAATTTTGGGACTACTCCTGCTCACGTATTACCCTGCAGAGTCGTGTTGCACTGCTAGTTCTGCAAAGCATTGCTGTAACTGATTTTGTTTGTTGTTCGCAATAATTTTCTCCTGGGGTCATAGATTAGGGAGTTTTGGTTTGCTCTTTTTTCGGATTGGTCTTAATTACTATTTGACCTCCTTGCTGCTGGTTCTCTTCTGCACTTGCTGTAGTGTAGTCATTTTGCTCTGGGCTGTATTCTGAGAAAAACTAGGACATACTCAGTGCCTTTGGTAGATGTTATGCCTGGAAGGTGGCCCAGTGCTGTAAGAAATGCTCCTGACTGAGTAATAGAAGCCAAGAAATAAAAAGTTATGATAGCGTTCCAGTTAAAACATGGGAGTACCTCATACAATTTCAAAGTGGCTTAGCCTGTGTCATCGCAGTACCAAAAGAAAGGTGGGTCCAGAGTACTGCTGTTCCCAGGAGATCGTTGGTTGTATAAATAATCACTTGAATTAGGAGTTTTCGGTGATAGCCTAAAACCGTACCTTCTGTCTTGCCTATGTCCTTTCCTAGTCTAGCTGGCAGACAGGTCATCCCTCCTCCGTAGGACTTACGTGCAAAGGACATTGCTGCAGGCTCAGTATTTATCAAGAGACAAGGCATTGCTGGACTTTTTCTAATGGGTGTAGTTTTAGATCTAATGTTCTGCTCTGCTTTCTGTGTCTGTATTTGTTTAAATCTCTTCCATGTGTGTTTCCCAGAGTGATAAGATCTCAGCGGCACAACCTCAGCAACAACAGTTGAATTTAGCCCATCATCTTTCAAAAGCCTCTGCTGTCAGCAGCGGCCAGCGGTTCCTCCTCGCAGGATGGAGGAGCTCCCCGGGAGAGCTGCCCGCAGCGACGTGCTCCGCAGGGTTCGCGCTCAAGCAGCGAAGCTGGAACGGGCCATCCGTGAAGGCAAACAGCTGAGAGCGAGTGATGGAACTGTTAAATGAGATATGGTTGCGCCTTTTAAACCCTCATCCGGCTTATGTAAAAAGTCAAATGTTTGTACAAGGTAAACAAATACTGTTTTTCTCAGCCCATGTTCAGAGGGTGTGATGGTCATTACCTCCAAATCAGAGTTATGGGATATGCTGCAACTTACTCCAACTTGACCCAAGAGCTGGAAATATCCACCTGGAGTAACAGGGATCTAGGTGGGTAAAGGCAATGGTGAGAGAACCTTTGGTGGAGATGCCTAGTTTAATTGGGATTTACCATAGGTAACTTTATCGCCTAAATCAGCCAGGCTCCAGCGTGCTTTTGTCAGCGTGACTTCTCTTGGCAAGAACTGGGTCTTCTGCTATATGTTTGCAAGGTTCTTCATCTAACAGGGCTCTGACTTGCTGCTGATATTGCTATGTGACAGGTGGGTATTGGAATTTTATTGTCTAGTACTGAACAGACATAAACTCGCTATTTTGTCATCCCTACTGAATTATTCTTAGAATGTTGTTGAATAAAATACTAACATGTCAGCATGACTTCATTTTTATTGTATGTGTGCACTGAATCTAACCTACAGACAATGGTGAACTTCGCACTGTGCTGTGGAAATGCTCCTATTCTTTGTCTTGTGCTCTTTTAAACAAAGCAATCTGTGAAGTCTTTATCTCAAGGCATAAAAGCCCCCCTACAAATTGATGCATATCCCAACTTCATAAGACTTGCATATTAATTTGCTTATTTTCCATCTGAACAAAGGATCTCAGGAACCCACAAACGTGGTCAGAATCATCTTGATCCAATTTGCTACATAGTTTTGCTTCACTGCGCAGATGTTTTCTGTGTGTTTGGCAAAAGAGGGGTCAAACCCTGTATCTGGGCCTACTATTTCTGGCAAAAACCCTGATGTTTTTAATCCTTTTTGAACACGAATCTTCTGAGAGCTTATTTTGATTTATTAACCTGATTGTTTGAACACAGAGAAACAATCTGGAACCGCGACCTCCGTTCAGGAAAGTGCATGCTCAAGTATTTTTGCTCTGATTCCCTCCAAGGTCAGTGAAAATTGTGTGAAGGACCCTGATGTGCACAACAAGGCTCTTCAGAGACACAGGTAAGCGTACGCATCTCCCTCTGCAAGGTTTGGGTATGGTTGGCCCTTGTGGTCTGCATGGGGCGGTGGGTTCTACACCATCCAGTTGTCTGATGGAGGGCTCTGGTTGTATCGACAGACCTCTCCGTGGCTGAGGAACCCCAGCCTGCCCAGCGTCGCGTGGGGCTCTCTGCTCTGGAGCAACGTTGGCACGGGCTGAGCTCACCTGGAGACCGCGACAGGGCGCTGCGCTGCACGTACGCACCGGCCATTGGCGGGGTTGCCGTCTTATCGAGAACAGCCGGGTTTCACCCCATGCAGTTTCATGAAATAATCCTCTCTCTCTCTCTCCAAAGGAAACCTGGAGATCGCCTCTTCCTACGTGCTTTGGGAACGTGTGGTGTCTCAGCATCAGTACAGATCCCATTCCCCATTTGTCCCGTGGCGGTATTGGAGGCGTCCCCGGCACGGGTGCCATACGGACACGGCACAGAGAGGCGGACGCCGTCCCCCAGAGCCTTGCAGTGAAAGCGTATTTCCCCAGTGAGTGGCAGGATGAATAATGCTCTTAACATTTTCAGCGGAGCTCCGCAGCCTGTGTGACGAGGCAGCAGTCGTCTGGGTCGTTATACCTCCCTTCCTGTTACTCACAGCGGTACTGACTAATTCACACATTTCTGGCCAACGGTTTTCCAACTTGGCTGCCTAAAAGAAGGCACCTCTGAGGAGAGCGGCTGGGTTTCAGAAGGTGCTGGGGAGTCCCTGCTGCCAAGCAGAGTCAAATTTGCAATTGCTGGCCTACATTTTCTTTATAATTGCAAACTCTGTAAGCGTTATCATTGCAATTGGAACTGGGGCTTTTTTTTAACCTCATGGAGCTGATCTGAGTGTGCTGCAAACAGCCCGGACGGACTGAGGAGCCGCGCGGATGCTCGGCAGGACGGTTCCCAGCCCGTGGCAGAGCTGTCTCTGCGGTGCAGACCGCAGCGCAACTGCTGCTGACAGCGTAAAGTACGCGGTGGATGTCTGGGGAGGTGTCTGCTGGATGCGATTAGTGCTTCTTCTGCAAGCTGGGTGTTGGAAAAGGAAACCGATGGAAACAATAATGGAAGCCAATAAACAGCCTTGTATACAGCAAACTTTTAAATTCTCCATTTCGTAAGAAATAGCAATTGCTCAGGGCCAATATCGTAAACGCCCATCTCGGAGTGCTGCTCTCCACACTGACGATGACCAGATGTTTAGTCAAATCTGACTAACCTCTGTTTCACAAGTTCAGGCTTTTCCTGTGCTCTGGGCCAAACCCAAAGCTCACGGGTGTGATGGAGGGCCTCCGTGGGAAGCGGGGGCTTTGAGATGTTTTCAAAGCTCTGAGGTTGTTTGTATAAATATTGGAAAGCGGTCCTCGAGCAGCTCTCACTGTCTTTTGAGCACTGTTCGGTTCTGGGCTTTGAAAACGCGTCAGATGTAGACACCAGTAAAAAACCCGGCGTCGTGAGTGACCCTGGAGTGAAACCTGGGGACGGGGAAAGAGAGAATTAAAAAAGCTTAGCTCACGCTACTTGCGTTACGTCTTGAATACATTTCTCTTCGTCTCTTCTCCAGAGAAATCCCAGTGGGCATCACGGAGGCAGCTGTGTTTCAGACATTAGCCAAAGATTTTATGTGCTGACTTAAGGAAAATTAAATTTTGGCCCTTTGTGCTCTTTCCCAAAGCACATGCTGTAACTATATTTTTGATTTAGGGATGATTTGCTGTGGCTTTTAATTATCAGTCTTGACTGAACCTAATGTGACTTCGTTACCTCAAGAAAGCCCTTTTCATCACAAAAGCTGTGTCTCCAAGGAGAGCTCTGTGGGCCTGCGGGTGAAGTTCAGAGAGGCAGGAGGTCTCGTGCTCTTTCCTTCTCATTTCTAACCGAGAAGAGTGGAGCCGGCGGGAAGGCGGCATGGGGACGATCGCCGCCTTTGGCTCCCAGTGACAATGAGTTATTACGCAGGTGAAGGTTTCTGAAAATCCCTTTTCACCCAGCAATGGTCTGGCTGCTGGAAGTGGCTCTGAAGGAGGTTCCATACCAAGACTTGGATTCATCTCTGTTACAGTCTGATCTGCCTAATGGCCAGGACTGAGAGATCCTCAGCTGGATCGAGACTGAAAAGGTCTGGGACAGACGTTGCATTTCACGCCTCAGTTGCCTCCTAGTCAGCATACAGCAGCACAGCGCGATTGGCTTGGGCTCAGAGCCTGTCAGGGAAATTTCTCTTTTAATCCATAAATGTAGGGCATCTGTCAGATTTATTCTGTTTTCACTTATCCCAAGGTGCCTACTGTGGCCTCTTTGAGGTGATAGTGTGGCTTGGTGTCCCTTTGACAATTGTCCACTGCCCAGGTGCCTCCTGGACACGCACAGTGAAAAAACAGGATGTTTTAGCGCAAAACTCCAATGCATAAATTTCTGCTATAACTCATCACATACTCATCTATAAAATCCTCAAATATTTCCACTTTATTCTACCCCCTCTCCTGCCCACCACATTTGTATCTTTTGCCCCCTATCGGAACAACGCTCAGAAGAGTCAGTGGAAGGCTTGTCTGTAGCCTTTGCAAGGTCTGGGTCTGCAACGTACCTGAATTATTCTTCACCCATCTAGGGAGTCCTTAAACTCTTAGATATTGCACATGCACACCAAACAGCACCTTAAAATACTTCCTTTTCTATTAAGCTCCGATAGAGACAATTTTGGGGGTGGGATGTACGAGCTTTTCTGAACCACTGTGTGTTTTCCAGAATTGCAACCTTCATGGCTACAGCTCGTTTCCAATGCAGGAGAGCCACATCCAGGAGCTCGAACTGTGAAGTGATGAGCAGAACCCTCAGCTGCCCCGTGTGTTTCTCCCTATAGATGAAGATCAGCACAATGAAGCTGGCTGGTGTCTCCAGGTAAGCTAAGAAAAGGTTTAGCAGGTCAATAAATAGCAGTCTGTTAGAGAAACTTGGGGTGGAGATCTTCGTGGTGGAGAATGAATCACGAACTTGTGGACTACCTGGTGTTCTTGTCTAAGAAAACAAACAATTTGTTGCCAATCTGGCCAAACAGTGATTTTTTTTTTTTAATTTTTTTTTTTTTTTTTTGAGCAAGACTTGTTCTAAGCCAATGATGACAGCATGTCTCCTCCCAGGTTGTTATAAGAAATCCTACATTCAATTCAACTCTCTTAATAGACTGCCTACTCATCTGCTAGGAACAGAAATGATAGTAAATGCTTTGTACCATTTTTTCCCCCAGTATTCCACATAACAGTACCAACACTGGTGGCTTGCGCTGGTGCGTCCTAAATCCCAACCACAGAAGCAATGTGCTGTTGTTGATGGTGATGCTAGCAGGATTTAAAAGGCTGGTTGTTGCTTTCCTGGCAAGCTCTTTCGGGTCCCTTGGTCTCGCTGTACCACCCTGTCCCCAAAAGGCCAGGTGATGTCTCTTGAACACACAGGGCTGTACCAGGCAGCGGGGGCCCGAGGGGACCAGAGCCACCTTCCTGACCAGAGCACCCAGCCTGTCCACCGAGCCACCGCAGGGCAGGGGAAAGCCGACCTCAGCAGCATCAGGGGCCACTCTTGTTCTCGGGCAGTGATTCCGTGTGGACCAAAACACCCGCGTTGTGCAATACCAAAACTTGCAGACAGCACACGTGAAAAGTAATCTCCGCGTACTTGATTTGTTGATTGATCAATGTTCCTCTGGGATGGATAAAGCTGTCTCGTAGGTCTGGCCCAGCCTCTTGCCTGCTCCTAGTAGAGGGGAATGGAGCCATCAGTATCTGTGTGGTTTCCATGGCTTTTGTAAAACTGCGCTTCGACTTTGAATTTACCTGTATCCTATGGAGAAGGAGCCCTTTGTGCACCCCTGATGTTAACTGTGGTAGGATGAGGCATTCGTTTTACTCCTCTGTACTTCCAGGCAAAGTTTCTGTGTGCAGGCAGAAGGAAAGCAGGTTCGGGGAGTGCTCTCCCCAGGCCCGTGTGCTGGGATGCACACTGCTCCCTTGTCCCTGTCAGAGGGCAAGGTATGAGCTGGTGTCACACATAACTCTCCATTTCTGCCTGTGTGCCTTCCCGAAGAAGGATCTCTATCTCTTACTGCCTGTAAAAGTTAGGAAACGTTGGTGTGTTATAGCTTGGCAGGCATGGAAGCTGGGGCTTGACCGCTGTGCTGTGAGGGGACAGCATGTCCTCCCTTTCACTGTTTAAAATAGGTTGATTTGAACACTATAACAGATTAAGGCACTGTGGGTGTTTAAACTTTCAGGATGATTGATCACCTCTCAGAGAGAGGCAGATGGTACCGTGATGAGTTCCAGATCCTTTCAATTGAGCATCTCCAGGGAAAGCTTTATGGACCAGGCTGGGGGGAGTGTGCTCTTAATTTAATTATTTTTTTAAAACAATGTAGGATTTCAAATTAAATCCTCTTGGCTCATAAACAGCAACTCTAAAAATGACTCAGTTTAAAATGAACTGCCTGAGCCACTCTAGGATGCGGGCCAGGCGGAAGGGCCTCGGTTCACAGCCCCCCGAAGGCTTTGGGAAGGCTTGGACAGGGTCAGACTTTGTGCCGTGGTCTCACCCGAGTGCTGCTGCGTGGCCCCTGAAGGGAGCCCAGGTCTCCTCCCAGCCACGTGGCCTTGGACGGTGACCACTGCCAGCTCCTGGGCTCTGCCAAAGGCATCTGCATCAATGCCCCTGTTTGGATTACCCGTCTTACGGGCGCTTGATCCCTGGAGTAGGAACGAGCTTTCAGACCCACTTAAAATATTCCAGTGGCTGTACTGACGCTGTTAGCCCAGTAACCCCATAACGGGGCTGATGCTCAATGAGCTATCATTGATCTTCATTAGTGAAAAGCAATGAGCAACTAATGAGCAAAGCTCAGTGGCTTCCCAAACATGTCCCACCTCTCTGCTAGCCTCGGTTGTCTAAGGGGAAGAATCGCTTAGAAAAAGTAATTTGCCTTCTTGCTTTCTGGCATAGCTTTTAACACTGTTCAGCAAGTGTGCCATGCTGCATCAGCCTTCCCTTCATCTGAAGCTGGTTCCCCCCAGGCATCCCCTGTGGCTCGGAGCAGGAGCGCCGGTCTCCGTGTCGGGGGCTGCGCCTCCACATTCCCCTTTGTCCCCGCTGTTTGCCAGGGAGACTGGGAAATCACACGTTGGCTTCAATTCACAAACGGTTAACTGTATGGACGCTGAAGGAGACGATTAGTTTTTCGAAGGCAGTTTCTGGGCTTTACAGTGATGTAAAGTTTCTCCGTAAGCCAGTTGGCAGCACCGCCTGGGTAAAAGCCCGTGCTGTGTCACTCTTCCTTGAAGTGCACTCCCAGCCTGCCCAAACCCCGGCTCTATGCCTGTTTGGGCTGTCTGGCTCGACTTCTGCAATTAGTTAAAGGTTATTGTAGGTTTAAAATGTTGCCTGCTTTGGCAGTATCTGCAGTCCCTTAAGGCAAAGATGCCTGTTTATTGTTATAACAGCATCTAAGCACAACACAGAAAAATTCCTGTAGAAAAGAATATTGCAGTGAAGCAGATTTTTTTCAAAAAGAAGTCTTGGCTGGCCTCTGAAACTTAAATGCCATTGGAAACTAATACTAAGTTTGGTTTTTTTTCTCCATAAATCACATCTCAGAGCTTTTGTTTTTCTGCTCTCATCCTGTCGTATCTTCCCAGTGCTGATAAAGAGCACTTAGCTGCTGTCCCGGACCCCCAAGGGGTGAGCAGAGCTCCCGGGGCTGCTGGCAGGTTTCCTGGGGGCCGAGCAAGGCCGTGCTCTGGCCCCCAGGCATCGCGCGAGATCGGCGGTGCTGCACATGAGACCACGGTCAGCCCACGCCGCGGCAGCAGCCCGGTGTGCGGTGGTGGTTTACCAGCGCTGATGGCTCCACCTCTGCGAGCATGTTTATTCAGTCGTGGCGCTTCTGCCGTGCAAGCCTGCTTGCAAACAAACATTGCCAGCATCGTGCTGGGCTGGGAAAAATGCTGGCGAGTAACACTAGCTGCCGGTCGGTCTTCACTGGGGTCCATCAGCTGTGTTTTGTGCTTTGTCTGAGCACCAGTGGCGGTAGGAGAGTCTGCCTGCGTGGTCTAGTTTCTCTGTGCTGGAAAATGGAGGAAAAAAACCTAATAATCTCTCCTTCCCGCTGGCCTTGGTTCTCTTTAGCACAGCTGCCGGGCAGCCAGGGCTGCACGTGCGCGGGGCTGGCTGGTAGCACGGCTCTTCTCCCGTATGCCATGAGCTACGTGGGCTGCTGAGCTGCCTGTGGCATGTACAGGAGGCGGAGGAGACAGCATCGCTCCCCGCGTGCTGGGGGCTGCCACCCAGCCCACTCGGGGCCTCTGCGGGGGGTCTGCTGGGAGCCACCGCATCCCAGACCTTTGGGAACCGCTCCTCCGGGGCTCAGTCTTTTTAACACTAAATACCCAGCCACCAGGTAAGCCACCTCCAAAAAGAGGAAATCCCATTGTGGGATGGGCTTGCATAAACCAATGCCCTGAAATCTATTTTGGCCTTATCTTCAGAGGAGCTGGAATATCCAGTTCAGTATGAAAATCCCTGCATCCCTCAGAATGTGAAGTGAGGGATGGCTGGGAAGCGAGAGTCCGTCTGTCGGGCTGTTTCAAGGGTTTGAATGCTTGTGCATTTTTATATGGCAGAGCGAAACCATATATATATGTAGAGAGAGAGAGAGGTGGTTTGGTTTTTTTTCCCTCCGGCACCTATCTTTGAAGCTTTCCCCACACTCCACTGGGGCTGTGCAGAAGAGCAGCCAGCCCAGCATTACTGTGTGCCTTCATTTCACACGCATTGATGGGAAGATGCTAAATGACAGGAGAATTCAGTCCTCCTTTTGCTTGCGCCCGGGTGGGTGCAGGTGGCAGTCCTGCTGCTCGGAGGGAGGAATCGCGCTTTGCCAGGCCCCGAAGCGTTTGCTCGTTTCTGATTACCGTAAGCCAGGTAATTCTGGATCATTGCGATAATGTGGAATAAATAGTGAGGTCTTTCTAATTCTCCAGCTCACTAGAGAAGACACTTATGCATCACTCTGATCCTTTCCTACTATTAACCAGGAGGGCAGCCACAAGTGAAATGGAAATATCTCTGTATATGTGATGCCTGACTGTACAACCTGTGCACTGCCTGCGGTACCTATTGAAGATTTTTCCAGTGATCTGGCACATGATGAACTGGAATGATTTCTGATTTCACTCCTGACCTCCCTCATCATGCATGCATAATTTAGCAAGAATAATGAGCCAGATCATCATGTCTGCTATGATACACCAGCTGATGAAGTGGCCTATCATCTCTGCAGCTAATAGCGCATCCTGGTGCGAGCAGTGGTTTGAATGCCTTGGCTTTTACTGAGAGCACTGAAACTTCTGAGTGGATTTATTTCTCTTTTCTCCTTGCATTTGATGTGAACTTTATGCTAATGCATTTCAACTCTTTTGATGTTCCTGTCAATATTCCAGCTTTCACATCTTTGCCAGTGAGGAGCAAATCAATTAGGTTCCTAAAACTTCACAGGAGTGATGGTTTCAAAGCAATTGCTTGTAAACACGTTACTCGAGGAAGACTATTGGCAGAATATTCATGCTATAGGTTTATGTTCCAGAAGGAAAAAATTCGGGCTTAAATATCTCTATGTGCTTTATCTGCCGTACTTTCCCTTTTGGGACTCTGTAACTACTATGTGAGATTCTAATACTACATAAAATTCATCTTTTTGAAGAAAGAGATGTAGATGAAATATCTGCCTAAATTCTCAATTGTACTGTTTTTTTCTGCTTTGTTAAATGGCAACTGTGGTCACAATCTTTTTTGAGGATGAGGTTTTAATAGCAGTGTACATTATACCAATGTTTTCCTAAAAGCATGAAGTGGAATTTACACTTAAATTATCATTTGATTAAAAGTGGGATTATGTGAGCTCACAGTAATGATCTTTCAGTGAGGATAATTTCTCTCTCTTCTCTCTGAGGGTACGCTGGGAGGAAGCCTCCTGGAATAAGCAGGGTCACAGTGTTATTGTAAACCTCCCATTGTTTCGAGAAGAACTTGGGACAACATTTACTGAAATACGGTGCTGATACATGCCTGTAAAGTTACAGTGCATCCACCGCCCTTCCTTGTGGTGGGCTACAAAAATCCCTTTAGACCTCTTTTTGGTAAAGGTAAGTCTGAATATTGTGATTTTTAAAGACTTTTTACGCGGTTTTAAAGATTTTTAAACCGCTCTGCCAGTACTCAGCTGGGCAGGGAGAAGGGTGTTCCCCTGCAGCCCTCTGCTTGGCAAAGTCCCACCGCTCCACGGCTTTCTCTGTGCCGTTTTAGGAACCATGCACATCTTTAGTCCCTTTGGGCATGCGGTTTGCCAACGCTGTGCTGCAGCCCGGGGCAAGATGCTGCGGAGCCTGTCGAGCCACTTGAACAAGAAACAGCTGCTCTGCCTTCTTCGGTCTCTCTGGTTTTAGAGATAAGTTGTTTTTCTCCCAGCTCTGTTCGGATGCCATCTTCAGAGCTTCCTCCCTGCCTGAGAAGACCCTGGAGATAAACACCTCTCTGGCATTTCCCTGCCCTCAGTAATACCGTGCCCCAAATTACCGAAGCGGAGCTTCCCTACTTTGTGCTGGGGAATTATAGGATCTTTTGCCATGACGCACGTTGTGCCTGAAAATCCATTGGGTATCTCTGTCCCACACGCTGTTAATTGACCATGGGACCAGTTGGCATTTTACAGGCAGCCGGGGGGTGAGTACCCTTGCAGCTTGTCATTCACAGCTCGCTGGCTTGTGCTCAGGACATAGCTTGTTGCAAACATAGAAACTTCTCTGGAAAGAGTTTGGCAGGTTATGTCCTTTGAGAATTATGGTTGTTCCATGGGCTTTGTAATAAATTAACTTTGATACAAATATTATTTTATTAAGTTTGATGGGAGAACTAAACAAAATGTTTTCGGGGTAGTTATGTCAGCATTAAGCTGCTTTCCCATGTTAATACCCCATAAATAAAAAAACAACATATTCTTTGTTCAGAACCATACACAGACTGTTGCACAATATCTTTGCTTACTGCAGATGAGCTTTATTTTTTATGATTTCTGACTCGCCGTGGTTGAAGCATGAGCAGCCAGGAGCTGGGTCTGAGCAGAAAACAGCCCCCCGGGAGGGGGCGAGCCCGGCGGCTGCAGCAGGGCTGGGACGGCAGCAGGGGTGGCCGTGGTGGCCGGGGAGGGGTGCACTGGCTCTGCTGGTGGTCACCGCTCCGGCTACACGGCGGGGGCCGGGGCCCGGAAGAGGGGGAGGCCCCCCCGGCTACGGGGGGGGAGCCGTGCCCTGCAAGAGGAGGAGCAGGTCTCGGCGAAGGTGCTCCCACACATCCACAGCGGTTGATGGGGTGCAGTGGAAACGACTGGCAAGTGCGGCGTTTCCTATGTCAAAGTTGCACTTCGTGGCTTAGGCTGGGGATCAGTGAGAGCTCAGCAGGGAGGGGACATTTCTGTGCCCTCGCCAGCGGACCACCAGCCCTTCGCTGTATTACGGTACCGATCTGTCGGTGTGTCTCAGGGTCCCCGGGATTAGCTGGCAAGAGCTGCCTTCATCTTGCCGTGCGTGCCATGCCGTCCCCTCGCTGCACCCAGTGGGACACAGTCCGGCACCGCAGCCGCCTTCCAGCTGTGAGCACAGCAGCAGCTCTGCCGGCTCACAGGGCTGATCCTGTAATGCTGATGCTCAAAAGGAAGAATTTGACTGCTGCCAGCGCTTAGATGCACAAGACACCTCTAGTCTTCATGAGTCCTGAGCAGCAGCAGTCAGCGAAGAGCTGCAAAGAGGGACGCTGGAAAGCAGCTACCCAGTGGGGACGTAACGCCGATGTGAACCTCCTTGCCCTGACTCTTCAGGGCCAATGATTTCCAGATTTACACTGGGGTATCCCCAGAATTAAATCATGTGCGTGGAACTGCTTTTGCAGGCAGGCAGCAGGGTTTGCTCGGAGTTAGTCTGTCTGTGTAGAGCTCCTTAAGTCTGTTATTCAAATTATTTCCATACTCAGCATAAAAGCACTGAAGTGTAAGCACACTCGGGCATTAGAGGCAGCCCTAGGACCTCGTGCAGTCTGTGACCTCAGATGCCACTGGTGTTTTTAGCTCATTTCTTGTGCTTCAAGTAAATACCAGAAGAGTTGAGGGACACGGACAAAGGGCAGGAGGATACCAAAGCGAGCTGCCATCACCTACGTGATGCAGCAGGGCCTTGCTGTGCTTGCAGGATAGTTACAGCCCTTATGAAGGGCTGGGTTCCTCCCTTTGCTTGCTGCTGGGCTGTTTGCCTGAAGATTTTGAACATCCTTCAAGTAAAAGTCAAACAAAGTTGTCCTCCGTGCTCAAAAGCTCCCCATTTGTCTCTGCCAGTGGCACGCTGCTGCTAACGGGAGCTGGTGATGCCAAGTACCGGCAGATCTCGTGGCAGTGCAGATGGAAAGTCCGACGGGGGAGTGAGCACGTGCCCTGTGCCTCGCTTGCCAGCTCCAA
>NW_009197935.1:18470-35542 GCF_000690835.1 Fulmarus glacialis
GCGGCGCGGGAGAGGCTGAGCCGAGTTTCCCCGGGAGGGGCCCAGCAGGCTCTCCTCCAGCTCCTGGCACTGCAGAGGCTCCCCAGCTCTCGGTTCCCTTCCCGGGGTGTTGCTCATGCACTATCTCAACCCCACAGTCTGAAATGCAGTTTATGCGCTCCGTGTATTCTGCTTCTTCCCACCGTCCTTCAGCGAGGTCCTGGACTGAGCAGTGGGAAAAGGCTCCCAGTGTTTCAGGGGCCCAGCAGGCTCTCCTCCAGCTCCTGGCACTGCAGAGGCTCCCCAGCTCTCGGTTCCCTTCCCGGGGTGTTGCTCATGCACTATCTCAACCCCACAGTCTGAAATGCAGTTTATGCGCTCCGTGTATTCTGCTTCTTCCCACCGTCCTTCAGCGAGGTCCTGGACTGAGCAGTGGGAAAAGGCTCCCAGTGTTTCTTCTCCAGGCAGCGCCGAGAGGGATGGGATGCGTGCTTCTCCCTTGGATGGCACGGGCAGCTGCGAGACAGCCAGTTTCTGAAACTGGCTCTGTCTTTGGGGAGACTTCCAGTGATGATGGCTCCTTCCAACCCCACTCATCCCAGCTGATATCCCTGTGCTGTCCTGCTTTCCTTCTCATCTCAATATTCCTAATTTCTCCTCCTAACTCTCTCTCTCCCCCCATTTCATCCCCCATCCCGCAGTCAGGGGCCAGCTGTGGCGGTGTGACCGGGCATCTTCCTGCAGAGGCGTAGGACGTGCTTCGATTGAAGCAGGTACTCACAGAAACACTGAAACCTGCTGAGACCAACCTCTGCACGACGTCAAATTGCTGCTCCGCATCCGGACAAACTGCTGTAAGATTTTAACTGAGTCAAAATGAGGATTTTCTTTTTCCTTCCTATTCCTGATGGAAACATTTCCATGAAAAACTTCTTGAAAAATTCAGCCTTGGGCAAACACCTGGCTTGGAAAAAACTCTCAACGTGATTGATTTCAGTTGTGCAGCTTTACAAGCACCTGAAAAGGAAAGGTGTGGAGGCAGAAAGTGCGAGGCAGTCGGTGGCTGCGGCTCCCTGCAGTGCCCGGGAGGCCTCGGGCGGTGAGGAAGCAGCTGGCCGGGGCGCAGGGCTGCTCCCGCGGCACCCACGGACGAGGCTGACAGCGGAGCTCAGCCCCGACTTCATCAGGAATTAGATTAAAATGAAATCCTATCAAGGTTTCCCTTTCTAATTCTTGCTTTTCGGTGGGCACGCACAAATAAGCATTTAGCATATAGTGCGTGGAGCTTTTAGTGCCTTTTGAAAGATTTCTTCAATACCAAGCCTGACTGGAAGCATGTCAACTGAAAAATGGGTAAATTACACTTGCAAAAATGCATTAGGAGTTGCGGTATACGTAAATCTAACTGCCATTTAGCAGAGGTCCTAACAAATTAGAAATTAAAGTTTTAGATAGAAAAGTTTTCCAGGCTGCGGTGGGCGAAGCAGCCTCTGCCTCTGGGCTCGTCGCTGCCCTGACTTTGCTCTTCCACCTCGCCTGGAGAGCCGCGGGGCAGCTCACGACGTGGCTTTGCGTGTCAGATCTCCTGTCTCTTTTTTCTGTTAAGGTTAGAGTATTCCATACAAACTTGTTTCTTTGTGCACTCTTTAGGAAAAGGATTAATGTTGCTACCACTACCAAAGCCCTGTTCAGGGGCAACGAGTGCTAGGAACTCTTCTGAAAATCAAAACCTGCACCTTATGTTGATATGGTATTTGGGGGTTGAAGCTAGAAGCCTTCAAAATCCTTCCAACGTCGGTCATTGAAAAGCCAAACATATAAACTTGCAACTCTTGCTCTTTTTCTTAATAATGGGGAGGGGGAAGATGCTCAAGGGAAATACAGTTTCAGCAATGAAAACTTAAGTCTTTTTTTATTTTCTTTTTAGACAAAAAAACCAAAACACCCTGAAAACCCAACCTTTCAAAACTATAGTCTGAGGATGTCCAGCCAGAAATGCGAGCAAATCTGTTTCTCAAGGGACGTTCTTTAGTCTCTAACAAACATTTTAAATACCAAGTCTCCAAGAAGCAGCAAAGCAAAGCAGTTTAACATAAATATATTGGGTGAATTGTGATGACAAATACTTTGAAAAAGGCATTTAAAAAAAAGTAGTGTTTTCTTGTTTCTCAGGCTTATAGTTTCTGGGCCAAGCTCCTTCAAATTGCAGAAAATCAAGATTTTTGTTTTCCTCCTCTCCCTCTCCTCCCACCTAATTTGAATGTTGTTCTCTCTTCCCCAGTGTGGTTCTTGTTCTGCTGTCTGCCAGGCATCCTCCTCCTCCAAACACATACAAAGCTCATATTTAAAAATAAACGTTTGTTATGCCCTGGCACCCATGCTCATCCAGCTCTCATCTGAAGGGTAAGATTTTTTTTTAAAAGGTAGCAGAAGACTAGTAGTTGAGAAAATAGCTTTAAAAAGTGCCTCCCTTTAAACACTTTTCCAGGTGCTTATTTTACTGACTGTATGTGCTCTCACTCAGGTGGGGAAGGTACTTCAGCGTGTGCAGCTGAAATTAGTTAGATAAGCAAGTTTAAAGCAAAGTGTGTAAGTGCTGGTCTGTATTGCAGATCGACCGCTAAGCACAGTCACTGGGGAGCCCCGAGTACAGCCAAGGGCAGTTGGGAAGGGAGATTTTTAATTGCTACTTAAGTTCATGTTATATTACCTTCACAAGTGGTAATGGTATGTAAGCCTGGAAAACTTCTGTTTAACTCTTCATTGCTGCTAGAGCTTCTTTATGCTTGCAGGGTGAGAAAATTCACCCCGGCACCACAGAAGGCAATGTGAAAACCCCACATTGCTGTGTTAAGTCCTCTTGTAAAGTGGAACCATGCTTTGAAATGCTAAGAGGCTTCTTCCTGTCTGTCTTCATCTCCTCCTCCCTTTCCCCAGCTGTTCTGCAGTGAGTTTGGCATCCTCCTTCTCGCTGCATCACTTTCTACCGCAGAGCTGCGGGGTGATGCCACCATCGAATACTTCTGATCGAGGGGGAAGTATTTAGCTGAGTTTTGCTCATAATATCCTAAAAGAAGAGCAAAGACAAAAACTGTAAAATTGCTAAAAAATGCAACTGGGCTCCTAGACATAGCGTCCCTCTGACCCTGAAGAGCAGGAGCTGCTTGCTTGCTTTTCAGAGTAATGGTTTGTGTGCTCTAAAGCTCTGGAGTCCTGAGTGCTAAATGTATGATAGCCAGCACTGGAGTGAGGAAACTCAATTACAGTTGCAGAGATTAATGCCCTGTCAGCTCAGGGGATCGCTGTCCTTCGTAACCATGACCCACACGAGGCAATGAGGCCTTGTAATAAAGTTCAGCTGCTTACCAACACCCTGACGTGTCACCTGTTTTATTACTCCAGGTGCACTTTTCAGCAGTGGCTTCCACTTTCCCTGTCTTCCAAAATACCTTCTTGTGCCTTCACTTAGGGTTTGTGTTTGTTTATTTGATAGCTTTCAGGGAAAACACCCTGGTTTTGCAAGGGAGAGGGGCTATCCTGCACAGTTGCGATTCACTGAGTGTCAGTTGTTACCAAGCCTTTATCTTTAATTCTTACAAAACCATTAAAAAGAAAGCTATAGTAATTCTACTCCAGGTTAAATGCTGTCTTAAATGCAGGGAGGGAATTCCAGTTGTAGACAGCCAGCGGTTTCATTGTATTTTAAGTAGATTTTCTCTCATTTTAAAATCTTTTATTAAACAGTATGCAGATATTTCTACATCTGTTCATGTTTTCATGCAAAAAAATACGTTTGGGGGCGTTGTATATACATCCGAGACAAAGAAGGAAGAGGTAAGACTGTGTCAAGATGCAGAAGTACTTCTGCATCCTCCACAACACAAGTAGAAGCTGAGGCCTGACAGAGGCTCCATTTCTGAGCAAACTCAGCAAATTTCTCCTGGGGCTGGAACAGAGAGGCACATGGTGATGGGGGGACAAGACTAGGGCTGCATACCAAATCACGCGCGTGCCACCAGTGACTTTTCATCCTCGCTGGCTGTGGGGTTTTGAATCTTGTTAAAGGAAGGAGCACTGAGCATTACAAGTGTGTAGGCTCCTAGGAAGAAATAAAACCCCTGCCCAGGAGCTTTGCTGAGGCCTGAGCTGCATGAGGTGGCTTTGACCAATTTACGGAGAGAGTAAATGAATGGGAATATCCTCCGCCTTGCAAAGACTTTGCCACAGGAATCCCTTGCGGGTCTGGAGCTCTTTGGCAGTGTGCAGAAAGTCTTCAGTCCATATACATACACATATGGCAGATGGCTGTGCCTGTGCACTCAACGCATCTTTCAAAATCACTGCTAGGATGTGACCTTAAACTGATACTTTCCATATCCCCATGTCCTGGAGTGGTGGGTCCTGCCTGCGCAATGGAACAGGATTGTCCTGTGCAAGGTTAAGATAATGGTAGATGAAAAGGCAGTTTTGCCTGAATACAACAGAATACCTACCTGGAAAGATAAGAGATTCTGCTGCAATCAGTAGAGTTAGGTCTGTGTACCAGTAACGCGTCAAGTGCGGCACAACGGTTTTCTGTTGCAATTCTGTTTTAAGCTTTTAAAACTGTGACTCTCCATCGCCTCGGCAGCTGTAGAGTAGCACGGCTCCACTGCCTGGCAGGGACCTGCGCCGATTCGATGCGTTTGCCTGGGGTTTTGCTGAGGAAGGCGAGGGCGGGCACGGCGGGGGCTCAGCGAGGACGGCAGCCCTGGCGCGCAGAGCTGTCCTCTGCCTCGCTGCCTGGCCCTGCTCCGCAGCGCGGGCTGGCCTGAACAGCTTCCTTGGAAAGATGTATTAGCTTCCCTCTAAACAGGGATCGCGGCATGGTGGCGCGGTGCTGATCAGTTTGGATGAGGGCCGATCTCTCTTTGCCTGGTTTTTCTTACAGTCACGCCTCAGAGCCTGTTCACCGTTTCAAAGGAGCAGAGACAGGCATGAAACCCATGGGAGCGCCTTTCTTTCTCTCTGTGTGCAAGTTGCTTGTTATTATTATACATTTTGTCACTTGGATTATACATAATCAGAAATCAGAGCCAAGCAAAATCAGGATGATGAATACGTTACCACAAGCAAAATATATGGAATATTTGTCTTCGTGTTCTCCTAGCTGCACAAGGTATTTCAACAGAGCAATTTATCCTCTTCGGTTACATGGTATAATTGTATTAGCAGAGGATGAAGTAATGATTGTTAATGATGGGCAAATTACTGTCCAAGCTGGTGAATCCCACGTGTCTTTGTTACCTATTAAAATTTATCTGTTGAATATTCCTCCAAGGGGACTAAGAGAGAACTGGCCCTTCAGATCCAGGTAACCAACCATCTTGTGTCTACTATCAGCAGAGGTTGTGCTCTACTTACAATCTAACTCGTTCCAAATGTCACTTCCAGATGATCCAAAGAGAAGTGCTTACAGATGCCTGAGTTGAGGAGAACAGCAAGGGAAAGGAGAAAGGGCATTACATGCGTCCATCTCATCAGGAAGTTTTGTCACATTGCCAAAACCCCAAAACATTCGAGTTGCCAAACCCAGTTTCTCTCGCCCTCTAAATCAGTTCAGTATGCCGTGCAGAAAAGCAGTCTGAACAGCAGCGTCCTTGAAGGAGCTAGTACGGCTCGCTTATTTTTAATTGAAAATAATGAACCAGATGTTCAGCATAGACTGGGAAACTCAAAATGCATCCCTGCTGCCGTGGGGCCAGGCCTGCGACTGATGGCGTGGGACCACGTGTTGCTGGGACACTTTTCTCCCCCGGAGCTGCTTGGTGTCTCCCTGCCCTCCCTGCGTGTTGTCCCCGGGCCCGCCGTAGGGTTGGGTGTTTCTGCTCCAAACCTCTCCCTACCCCATCCCGCGCCGCCCCACCGCTGACCCCGATCCCAGCACCGCGGTGACTCAGCCCGTCTGCAGGGCAGCTCCTCCGGCCTCCCGCCCTCTCCGTGCCTGACCTCGCATACACTCAGATGCGCTTCACAGTTGCATTTTGTTTTATACGCTTATTTGGAGTCAGAAAAAGCGTAAGCGGAAAAATAGCTGCTGTAACAAGTTACCTGACTTGTCCTTTTCTGTGTGGCTTGGCTGCCGCCCCGGCTCGCCGGAGCACTGCTCGGCAGTCCCCAAGCCTCCCAAGCTCTGGCATCTGGTCGGCTTTCAACTGGAGCAGAAGCCAGGCATTTACAGAGAGGAACGAGGAACGGGTGCTTGTGGGAAACGTTTGCATGTGGTAATGTGCTCAATGGCTCTCAGTCTAAGTATTGAAAAATGCAAAACACCCTGGAAAAACTGCTGGTCTTTGGTACTTAACTCTTTGGTGATCATGTAACAAGCAGCTAATAACTGTAGTAACTTGGTTCAAAGTACATTTGTTTCCTCTTTTACTGCTTACTTAAGAGAGAAGTTAAATCTGACTTCCCAGCCTTGTTTAGAAAATCTTTGTAGACTTCTTTTCTTGTCTGCGTAAGAGAGATTGCTATTTACTTCACTCTTTATTCTATTTCAGATTTAATATCCTAGAATTTACTGATTTACTATTTGAGTCATTATAAGGTAACGAATTTTCAGGTCCTAGCAAGGATTAATCTATCAAGACACTGTTTCACAGACATGCTTTCAGTGAGACTTGCTGAATTCGCTTGCTGAATCACGTGTAGTGTATGAGCATCATTTGCAGTGATCTCAGGTGGCAGCATCTCCTGTCTGCAATACGAAAGCGGTCCACAGACTTGTGTCACCAAGGAAGGGTGACAGAAAAGCTGAAAAGTGGACCTAACATCTCTACTGCTAACGTCTGACAACAAGCTAGGCGATGGCTGGGGGAGCGGGTTGCGCAGGCTTGAGGCAGCGTTCCCACCACGTGTCTCGCTGGGCAATGGTAGTGGGGAGGCCTGGAGCACAGAAATAAAACACTTGTGAGAATTTCAAGGCCCAAATAGCAATATGAATTTTGGTACATAATTTTTATGCACAAACACATGTAATTTCTAGAAATACATTATAAATTCCAACGTACACACAGAGTGTATATACCGTTAACACCCTAGCCCTAGTCGTCCTAATGTCTGAAAATGCACAAGCTCCTCTGTGAACTTCAGTTGATCTTTGGTCCTTCCTCCAGCAATCAAGTATATTGTTTAATTTGTTTGGACAGTACCCACGTTACTGACGGGTACTTCATAAATGTAGCTAAATCCATCCTGGCAGGCTTAATCTCTAATTTTACAATGTGGTTTTCTGTGTCAGACAACTGTATTTTTTTCCTAACATGATTCAGGTTTATTCTCTTAGCAATCGTACGTGCTGTGCATTCAAAATAACCAACTCTGCCGTCTGGAGGGCTGCATGGTGCTCCTGAAGCAGCAGGTGAGATGCTTTAATCTGAGATTCCCATTGCGAAGCTGGTGTAATCAGTCCATCTGACTTCTTAACATCTATATGTGCTTCTCCCCCACTGTGACTGGGCGTGACTCATTGACTGCAACTTCCCCGAATTGCTCTGGAGAAGCAGCCTGCTTATCTCTGATACTTGCCCCGCTTCTGTTTCTCTCGCAGGGTGACTGATGGGCCAGTACCTGCCCGGCTTCACCTCAGCCCGGCTCTCGGGACAGGCGGAGGTGCGGGATCGTGCTGTGCCCTCCCCCCGGGATCATGGTGTGCCAGCCCTGGCACTGAAGAGCTGTTGGAAGCAACTTATTGAAGAGGCGCTACCACTTTGGTCAGTCTTTTGGTGCTCATAGAGCCAAAGGTTTCACTGGTTTTTTTGCTGCGTTTTACTCTCCTCTCTGTGCACGCTCTCCTTTTGCGAGCTTGGAAAGCAGAAACATTCAGAAACAGCTGGAGCTGCTGGATGAGAAGAAAACCATGTCAGCCATTGATTGAATGGAAATAACAGAGGTGTTGAAGGGAGGTCAAAGCTACGGTACGTCATGTTTACCTAGCTAGCCTGTTTACCTTCTATAGTTCTTTCAGAATGTTTCTTCAATCTTTTCTTTTTTTTTTTTTTTTTTTTTTTTTTAAAATGGAAAATCTGGGGGTGGTTCTTTCCTTTCTGCTTGTAATCTCCGGGTTTAGTTAAACCCACAAAAATGCTGAGAGAAATTGCTTAATCTTGCTGAAGTCTGTCATCATCTTTCAGCTCGATATAAATTTTTGTTAGATTTTTGAGGAAACTGTTTTTTAAAGTGTTTTTTAGGCCATGATAGAAGATGGTATCTGTATGTGTTATGGAAAGTTTTTTAATAAGTACAACTAACATATTGCAAAACCAGTGTTCTGCACATTCAGTTTTTAGGGGTAGGTCGAGGAAATGTCCTAGAGAGTTGGGCTGAGCAGGCTCCACATGCAACACTCGAGCTAGCACAGGTTGCACCACACATGACTACTAGGAGTACACATCTGTGAGGGTTTTGCTTTCTGCTGTGTTATGCTTTTATATATCAAAGATTTCGCTCTTAGTGCAAAGCTCAACTTCCAGGCTTTACGGCATTGCTGCAGCCTGCTCCAAGGGAGATATTTCCTCTGTTCTCCCTTTTTCCCTCACCTTTCTTTGAAAATATATGTGTTCTGGGTGGTTACAGGTTTGGCAATTATCTGCACTTGGCAGGACAAGATCTGCAGCAGAACAAAATAGATTTATAGATGTATATAGGCCCTGGCTTGCCAGAGGAGTTTGGTAAGAACCCTTTTTTGGCCAAAATGTCCATGACTCGGCATCCATCGCTGATCTCTGGAAGTCATCATCATACCTGTCAAACGTTCAAGTTTTTTCCAGCTTACAAGTTTCCTAAACTGCTGTTGTTTAAACAGCCTTTTAATTATATCTTTCTTACAAGTCTGTTAATGTATTAAAAGGACCATCTGTACTACCTGAATAAGAACCATATTTCCTTCCCTTTGCCTTCCATCCTTCCAAAAGATCTGTTCGTAACTGTGGCAGGTATTTGTGTTCAAGTCATCACCTAATCTAGAAAAATGAGATCTTCTTGTACATAGCACTTATGTCCTTACAACTGTGTTTCAGACTAATAGCTGACACTGAACTGAACTTGCTGTTGAACTCTACCTAGCAGCCTGAAAACGTCTGGTCTCTTGTGACTGAACTGAATAAGCAGCAAAACTCAGGTTTTATGTTTGGGGTTTTTTTGTTTGTTTGTTGTTTTTTGGGGTTTTTTAACAAGTTTTAGCACAAATTCTGACAATCTTCTGTATCTTTGATGTTCTGAATGTGGTCATGAACCTTCCTTGGTTAGAGGTAAATACCCATGTGTTTGTATAACAGGTTACCCATGCTTTTTGTCAGTTGAAGCCCTAATAATAATAGGGCAAGATGGTGTAGCGTACCAGGCTGGGAAGACACCTCTTGAATGAAAAGCCTGTGTCTCTTGGTGGCAGATACTGTACAGAAGATTGCTTAAGTTGAGCTGGCTGGGAGGTCCCTCACTTTCCTGAGAGAAATATGTGGTTTCAGTAAAAGGTAGTGTTTCTTTTTTTCAAAAAAATCCAACACTTGATTTGGGGGAGTGGGGAATTCAGTTCTCTATCAAGGAAATCAGGAGGAGACATTTCCTCTGGGGTCTGTTGATGAAACGCTGATACTTGTCTGCTTTTACAACGGTGGCTCTGTGCCAGTGTTCTGGCTAAACCACAGTAGCTTAACGCTGTCCCGTGGCTGTAACTCGCTGTGGGGTAGATGCTCTGTCAGGAGTTCGTCACACACGTGCAGCAAGGGGCATGGGGCCTCTGAGCCCAGTTTCACAGCCGCTCATCTGAGCAGGTTCGTGTGGTTGATTCCCCACGAGAAATATTTGAGCCAAGAATGCTCTGAGCTCCCACGCTTCAAAGGAGGTTGCAAAAACGTGACCTTTTGTGTTCCAGTTTAGGACAAAGCCAAATGGAGTTTCAAATAGGAGAAAACAGTGATTCTTGAACTGTCATCCATGGCCCACCTTAAGGTCTGCTAAGTCAGGCTTGATAGTACAGCTACACAGTGGCCCTAGAGACATTCAAAGGTTGAGCCAAAATATTTTGGAATGACTGCAATAGAAATGGCCAGAGCAGATTGTTCTTCTTCTGTCATCAGCTCTGCCTTAAAGAAAGCACTGTTATTTTAAATGAAGAGTGAATAAATGCATTTGAAAGATACAGCAGTTCGATATATTGGCTAAGGACAACAGCAGTAGCTCTGACTTCACCTTGTGCAGAGTGTCTCTACCTTGCAGAGCCCAACAGCTATAAGCTGTATTTAATCAGCCTCTGTGTGCATGCCCCCATGAAAATGGTCTTGCCCGGGACTCTCAGCTGGCTGCAGTCCCCAGTCGAGGCTGAAGGCATCTCCCCTGCATCGTGGGGCTGCATGGTTAGGCAACGGGGGCGTGGGGGAAGTGAGAAGCAGGTGGTAAACTTGGGCTGGAAGAGTGTAGGAACCAGAACATCACTGGCTTGCTTGGAAAGGTCAAGTACTGGCATCCCACCTTGTTGTCCACATCACAGGGCGGCTGCTGGGCGGTAGGTAAAGTTCAGCTTTGCTGTCCAACGCTAAAAGAGTATTAAATGACCCTTCATTGTTTTCCTTTAGCTCTTCTTGGCTGTTATTCTGTTGGCTGTGGGCGTTGTGAGGATTCACTGGGGCTTTGCAGCACTGAGGTATTCCAAAATGACTGCAGAAGATGTTCCCTATGGCTCGGAGGAGCTGTGTAACAGCATAAAGTTGGATTATTTTGCCTTAGTAGGAATCATACACCTGGGTTATAACAGATAAACCAGACCTGGTCCAGCGGGCAAACAGAAGGCTCTCGGCATCACCCCACTCACGCCCCACTTGGAGGTTTGAATAGAAATGAAGTGCTGAATTGAAATACCCTTTTGCACGGCAAATAAACTAAGTTTCTGTACGGAGGGTTAACGTAAAGCTGAAGCCCTACTGATTTCTCTTGAAAATTCCTTGGGAAGACCAGTTGCAGCCAGCTCTTAAAACTAACTTCACTGAGAGCATCTTATCAAATTATGCGATAGATGAGGAACATGTGTCCCTTTTGCCTGTTTTATTTTGCCTTACTCCTTTCTTTTGCAAAGCCTGTTTTTTGTAGTATGTCTTAGCTTGATGTAAGGGCTCCTTCTCAAATCTGCGTTGTTTCCACCCTAGTTGAGAGAAAATATTGCTCAACACAGCCTAAAAAAATGAGCATAAGAAAAGACTCATCCGGATAATTTTTGATCGATTGGGTTTTTTTTTCTTCTTTTTTTTTTTTTTAAATTAACTGAGTTAAAGTAGTCCAAACTCATACAAACTGTTGTGAAAAAATGCAGCCAGCATTCAACGGGATAGTTGGGAAACACCCACTACAAGGCTGACGGTGGTGATGGTAAAAGCCTGGCAGAAGCCAAACACCAACTTACTATTGATATTTGTGGAGGGAGAGCTTCTCACTCTGCTAGGCAGTAAGAATTAGCTCCCCCGCTCCTTCCCGGCAGGGTCTGTCTCATGCCAGCTGTAAAGCCAGGATGCTGTGTGGCAAAAGCTAAGGCAAAAGGTACTTTTGGGGGCTCTGGTGTCCGAGGCTGAGAACAAAACACCATGACAAGATGAATCCACTGAGTCATCTGCCCTGGGAACAGCGTGCGCCGTCACTGGCTTCTGGAAATCGTTACAGCTGTTAATTTCCCAGGACAATCCCTCGGAGCAGTTCATTTGCTCCGACAGGAAGCATTCACTGTAAATTTAGGCAGGAGATGAGTTGCTTGTATTTCTAATCAGCAGGGCCAGAGGGATGACTTGGATGACCACCCACAGCCCCCGGGGTCTGGGTGCATGGGGAGCAGAGCAGGGAAGGAGATCATCTCGCTGTTTGGGGAAGGTGCTGCAGCTTGGTGAGGCCATTGGTACGTTAGTTCCCGAGGCACCTTCCCTGCTTCCAGGCAGGCTGCACTTCCCTGGTGTTGAGAAATGAGCAGTTCTACCCCATGCACCCCTTCTGACAACCAGATAAAGAACCGAAACACGAAGCTGCTGTCATCAGTTTTTGGTGGGCTCCAGCTACACCTCTGAGGGCAAGTGTCAGCTTTGGGGCCTGAGCAGCTGACTTCAAACTGGGCTCACCCAAAGCTGCGCTCCTGCTAAGAGAGCGTGGATAAACTTCAAGGCTTTGTGCACCAAGGAGGTCTTTAGCAGGAAGGAAATGAAGGGAAAAATAAAACTCAGGCTTTCAGAGCAGATGAAAAATGCCCCTGTGATCCAAGAGCCAGGGTTAGCTGTACCCGTGCACTGAATAGGAGGAAGGAGGAATCATTTCCTCAGGCCTCCTTTTGTGTCTGTTAGATAATTAATGCCTCTCTAGATCTGTATGACTAGTTTAAGCGTGAGCACCTGGAAAGCTCTAGGTGGCTTGTAGGCCAAAGAAAACATGTTTTTGCTATTAAAAGCACTCTCATTTTATCTCGTCAGCCATGCTATTTGCAAATATGCATTTGGGCTCTTTTCTCTGTTCTCCTCACATGCAACTATTTAGTTGGCCAAAGGTTCTGGAAAGTTTCTGCAGAACACCTGACCTCACTGGAGAGAAATGTCCTGTTCTGGGGATGGAAGGTAAAAAATCTCATTTAGGTTATTGCAGCTTGCATCATCCTCCAGAACGGCAACACCCCTGAGACAGCACCGATGTACTCCGGGTGGCTGCAGATTTCTCCACCAGACCTGGCTGCTGGGGTCATCAGGACCTGATGCTGGGAATCCCCAGCAAAGTTTCTGGGCTGACAGTAAGAAAGACAGATGCCGCGGTGGGGAAAGACCCGCTCTGTTACAAGGTGACAGGAAGGAAATCTCAAGCTGCTGCCAATAACGCAAGGGCAGGAACGTACTTTTCCGTGATGAACTAAAGTAAGGGTGAGGACAAGAATGAGTCTATCCTTTTTTTTCCAGTATTACTTCATAGAGAACTTGTAAAAGATATGCCCCTCCATAGAGTTTGGTTTTGCTTCACTTGAGGAATTTGTAACGTCTTTGTACAAGAGCTCATGGAAAGATGCCCCTGATCCAAGGTGCCACTGGTTAATAGCAGGATGTCCTCTCTGTGTATTGATCTCCGTAAACCTGTTCTTGTAAGACAGCAAGAAGGGGTCTTACAAGCAGGTGAAGGCTGTTGGATGCTGTGCTGCTGTCAGCACCCAGCTTTGAGTAGTTCTGCACTCATCATTCACCGAGATGCCGATAATAGAGGCAGGGCTCTACTGGCAGAGTCCCCCCAGGGTACCCCCGCTAACCTGCTAGCATTTTATGCAAGGTGAATCATTATCTTTGCTTTTGGGGATTGATTTGGGATTTTTTGGGTTTGGTTTTTTTTTTTTTCCCAGTGTGTTAATATGCTATTTAATGAACTGATGAATTATCAATAGAATAAGGAAATATTAACTTGGTAAATTAACTGTTTCAAACTCAGGTGTCTGAAATTAGATATACATTGTGGCAACTTGATTTCCAAACGCTTTGCAATGAATGCCAGCCCCGTTATTCATTAGCCTTTCTGTGTGTGACTAGCCCTCACCATCCAAATCTGAAAGCTGTAGCTGGAGACTAACCCGGAGCGGTGGGGTGAGGCAGGCGGAGGTGGCTGAGCCGCCCCAGCAGCCAGGCTGGGGACCCGGAGGAAAAGCCTGCAGGGCACACCGTGACCCACGCTGGAAGGGAAGAAACCTGAAGTCTCTCCGTGACGAACACCGTCTCGGGCAGCCTGTGCGCAGGAGCGATGCCGTCTCTCCTCAGCAACCTTGGGAGCTGGATGCAGTGGCGAGGGAGGCGAGAGGTCGGAGCAGTAACTGCTAATGCTCTGCAAAGGGGCTTGGGCTGTGGAAACAAACTGTTACGGTTAGATTTTACTTGGTTTGAAGAAAATATTCCCGTTCCATCTACGTTTCTGGTAACAGCTGGTCCATCCGCAGGCTCTGCGGCAGGTTGTGTTTACCAGCATCCTCCCCTCACCTGCCTACTCTCGCCTCTCTTTATGGCAGAAGGAGAGAGAGATGTTAAGGAGAGATCCAGCCTTTAAAAGGCATGCATCTCCAGGTCTCTTACTCCCATGTCTCTGATGGGAATATTTTCTAGGCTTTTCAGGCGTACAGCTGTTGTAGATAGCCCTTGCTACTGTAGCTGTTAATTTAGCGAGCTAAATAGAGCTGCTCACTTCCCTCAGCCCCTGGAAAGCTGGCACAGAGGGCTCTTGGTGCAGCGCTGGGGCTGGGAAGAAGCTATCATTCTTTTGATTGTTGTTTTCTCCTGCAATATTTCATCTGGGAACAGACTTGACCTGCTATCCTAAACAGAGAGAACCTGCGGTTTTCCTGCGCGGTTGATGAAAAGGAAAACCTGCAGGGCATCCCTGGGGGGCTGGGGGGGAGCCGCGGCAGCGGTCAGAAGAGGGAAACCCAGATTTCCCCACCTGCTCCGAAAACGGAGCTAATTACAGGAAAGGGCAAGGGATGGGTGGGAAGCGTGCTGTGCTGCTGCACCCCAGCAAGCCCCCACGCGCTGGCGTGGGCAAGGCTTCCCAGGCAGGAGCCCAGCGTCACCCTCAGGTCTGCTCCCCCGTGGAGCACTCACAGCTCCCCGGGGACCGGCTGGGAGAGACTCCGGGACGGCCGATTCGGCAGCCTTCCCGTGCTGCTGCCCCGGGACCGCGGGCAGAGCCTGCGTCTCGGGAACGGCTGTACCGCAGAGTTATTGCAGGGCTTAGGAGTGCTTGCCATGGCTCGTGCGCCCTGCTGTGCCTGCTGCTGTCAAAGAGGAATAGAAAGAGATGGTTCCTGCCCCCCCAAACAGTGAACCTTTATCATTTCAGGGGCTTTTATGTGATTAATGGAGCTGTTCCTACCTTTATTGCTACAAGGTCAAACCATTTGTTTTCACAGGGTATGCTAATGTAATTTATTTTTTATCCTTTCTCAGCTAGCCTCTTTTTAAAAAAAATTCTTGGAGCTTTGTTTGGGAAAGCGTTGCAGATATACTTCTACGTGACATATTTATGCATACCATTACTGATCTGAATTCAGCCCTGCTCTATAGTAATAACTGATAGGTTGTAATGTTTATAAACGTTGCTTTGAGATTTAAATTTAAGAGACAAGCCTAGGAAATAGATCTTATTACAACACACTGTAACCAAATATGGTCCCAATAAAGAGAAATAAAGAAAACAAATTTTATATCTGGGCATTAACATTCTCCCAGATGTTGGGTACCATCTGCCAGGATTTTTTAGCTCTAAAGTAAGCTGCATTTATAACACCTATAAACCTGGTGATTTCTTCCCTTCTTCCTCCCCTGCCCACGCTTTTGCAAGGGAAGGGTATACATGATAGGAACTTAGGGTGAAAATTTTCTGTTGGTGTCCATGGAGAACAGCGCGGCATGTTCAGGGGAACTTGGCTCCATGAGTAGGACCAAGATGCGAGCTGCGAGGACTAAGAAGTTGGATCCTCTCTAGCAGCAAGCGGGCGAGCCGCAGTTCCAGCTTCCCATCACAGGTGCCATGGGAAGGTGAAGCTGCAGCCAGGGAGGAAGGTGCGTCTCCATCGACAGTCCTGCCTCTGGGCTACCCAGAGCACTGCCTCAATGCTCCTGGGAAGGACTTTTGTAGGTGAGGCATTTATATTTGGGATGCTCCTAGTTTATTCTGGCAACAAGATTGATAGCTTTTATTATTGTTTTGAAGAGATCCATACATCCGTATTTATGTGCACTTCACATGTACTACTTACAAACGCTCAAGGTCTCAATTCCGACCTTATTGCTACGTGCTTGTTAAATCAACAGGATATTTAGATTCTCTAGAACTCAAGTTTTTACTGGAAAAAAAGTTGGTATTTACTGAAATATTGTAAAGTCTTATCTAGTTTTGTTTTCACTCTGAATCCCAGGGATTCCACACAAGATGAGATTTATTAGAGGCTTGAATGCTCAGTTGTGTGCATTATTTCCGTTGGATTGGGAGAGGATTGAAAACTGGAGAACTGGACATTCACATAGTCCAAGAAATGAAAGGTACAACTAGCACTGGGTTATTTTTTTTTCCCCCTCTGAGTTATGCTGACAGCAGCCATAACATTAAGGCTGAGAAGTTTATTTACTATATAAAGGCCATATTTTCCCTTCTTATCCCAGCTTTTCTTGGCTTGCATTGCTTGGCAGTATCCCCTTAACCACTAACACCCAGAGGCGTGGTATTAAACTGGGATGAAAAATGAACGC
The DNA here is from genome assembly GCF_000690835.1 of Fulmarus glacialis. NCBI lineage: Eukaryota > Metazoa > Chordata > Aves > Procellariiformes > Procellariidae > Fulmarus > Fulmarus glacialis. The sequence goes on from NW_009197935.1 coordinate 34,721, forward strand.
AGAAAAATATTGGAGATTTAAGTGGGTATGGTTCTGAGAAAACCAGTGGAAAATATGTTTACTCCAAGCATCTGTAGCACCTAATTGAAGCAGTGATATTTTCTGTAAGAACATAGGGAATGCTTTTCTGCTTTCTCTTTGGCTTTGAATTTCATTTTGAATCGATGTGACATAATCCATGGAATTATTTTCTCACAGCTGCAAAGGAAACTTTCTGCCAATAGACAAGGATGTGTTATCAGGGTGAAAAAGCTTACATTCAGTCCAGCTTTGTTGCTTTCTGGAGTCTTCGTTAGGAACTGTTGCTTCCTCCTAATTTATTGAAATCTGGTACACAGTAAACACTATTATTTTTGAACTATTAATGTTGCTATAAATTTGAATGGCTAGAAAAGGGTGGCAGATTGTGATCAAAAGGGGGCTGATCTACAGCTGTGTATGAAATCATTGCTGATACTAAACGTGACAGAGAATGAAACACGTATTCATGCGCCCATGAAGGATGATTTAGTGCTCCTGGGCCTGCGGTGTTGGCATCACCAAATGAATTTCTGTGAATCTGATTTAGAAGAACATATAAGATCCCGTATCACCTTTAGGGCATCTGCAAATGCTGCCGGTTGGTCATCTGTTGATAATTCATATTACTTTTCCCAGGCGTTTCTAATTTGAAGGCTGAGTTCCCCTCCAGTGGATTTCCCGGGACCGGCGAGGGCGCGTAGCCCTGCCGGGGTGGGGGACCGGCCACCGAGCGCTGGCAGCGGCTCCTGGCCGAGGGAAGGCTCCCGGCACGGAGGTCTCCCTCTGGAAGAGGCGGCGGGG
>NW_009197936.1:0-270 GCF_000690835.1 Fulmarus glacialis
AAATAGCATGCTCAGTCTTTCCTGTCAGTTCCTGGCATGTGAACGCTAAAAACATCAGGAGAAAAATACTCGCCATTCGTTTCCAGAAACCCTGGGGAATGGAGACGTGAAATCTGGGAGTGACTCAGAGGCTCTCCTAGAAAATGGCACTTGTCACAGGTCCAGATATCCCACTGATCCACGGAGCTGCGGCCGCCGAAGGGTCGAGCCATCACTTCAGCCCTTAACCTGCGGCGGGGGCTGTTCTGACCCCTCTTTGCAGGGTCGCCT
>NW_009197936.1:437-6510 GCF_000690835.1 Fulmarus glacialis
GGGATGCTGAGCTGCGGTTACCGTGAGCTGGAGGACAAGTATGGCTCAGATGCCACCCCAAGCCAACGCTCCACAAAAGGCTATTTTTGTCTCTCTGATCGGACATGCTGTTTGGACAATTCAAGTGTCCCCAATGCTAGAACAACTGACAATGAAATTAGAAAGCAGATGCTGGTTTGGTAAACCTGGTTTTGGTGTTACTATCGTTCTTCTCCACCTGTAAACCTTGACTGAAGACGACCTCAGTTGCAAACCCAAAGCAGGCAGACCATGAGGGTCACTGGAAAGAGTCAAGGGAAGGAGATAGCAATGACGTGGACTGAGGGGTCTTTGACGCTATGAATGCAAGTGAAAGCAAAAATGGAAAGCAGTAACTTCGACAATCTCATCCCTGAGAGGAGCCAGGGAGCAGCAGGGACCCTGAATACAAGCCTTCCACCCCTTGCTGGCAAGCTGCACGGTGGGGTTTTCAGAAGCACCCCTAGCTAGTCCGTCCTCCTGCCCACAGGAGCCCACGGGCACCCCGCTCCTGCCTGTGTCCGTGCTTGAGCGGGCTGGAAAACCCCGCGGTAAGAGAGCGGCCAGGTCTTCTCGCCTGGCTGAGCTCAGCAGCATCACTGCAGGGGGGAAGCGAGAAGACTGAGGACGCCCCGTCCACCTTCTCCAGCTGAGTCCAGCAAGCGCCTCTGCTGGCCAACACCTCCTGCGGCCCAGCCGCTGGCCATCATCCCTAGGAACAGCCGGGCTTCGTTTCCAGTCTTCATCCAGCAAAAGGGATCGCATTATCTAACGAACAAGAAACATCAACTATACTCTTTGCTCATCTCCAGACTAGCTCCCATGGCACAATTTTAATTACTGTCCCAAGGACTATGAAACTTGAAGACACTTCTTTTTTTTTTTCCCCTTTTTTTTTTCTCATGAAGAAACGCTTGCCGTGCTGGGCAGATATACGACGTAACTGCAGTGCCTCAGGCACCCGGAGCAAGTGGAAAAACCCAAGAAGTACGTACCCACGTCGTGCCGAGCTTCATCAGCCTGTAAATAGCGGTGATGGCTCTGAAGCTCCCAGGGGAACAGGGGAAAGAAATAAATACTCCTTCCCCTGCGTGCCACCGGGCTAAAACGCAGCAGCCGAAGGTCCCGCCGTGGGGCGAGGTTCCCCCGTGGGGCTGCAGACGAGGCTGTTGAGTTTGAGGCTGCTCACTGGCATTTGGAAGGAATTTGTTCTGACAGTGGAAACTTTTGTGGCCGAAGCAGTTAGAGAGGGAAAAGCCAGTTAAACTTCTGCCTTTCTCTATGGAGGGTAAACTTAGAAATATGACTTAGACGCATAATTTAGAAAACCAAGATAAAAATCAAGCCTTCTGCTTCCCCCAGAGCTTTTTTGTGATTATTGCTTACCGGGACAGCCGCATGGACTAAGTGCCATGTTTTGAGCACAGACTTCCCTGGCTAAGCCGTGAAACCCACCAAGTATAATTTTTGACCATGTAATTTGTCCTTCTCAAACAGACTCAAAAACTAGTGAAGCAGGAAAGAATAGGATGTGAGTTGCAAAGCATTTTTGTGCACGCAGACTTCGGCAACTAGTAATATCTGTATTATGGTATGATGAGACCTTTGGCAACTAATTTGTCAAGGCTTTTTTTGATGAGAGGGTATCAGCAGATGACAAAACTGAAAGTCTTGACATACCAGAGGAGCTGTGTTTGTCCATGGACAGTGAAAATTAATTTACCGCTAATTCGGCCTCGGTCTAAACTAAACCAAAATGAACGCCGTGGTTTCATCTCACCCTAGACTGGCTTCTAGTCGACAGCTCTGAATAATTCGGGAGAAAGCCTCTCTCCTGCCAGTCACTGCTGCAGGCAGTTCCCAGCACCAGCACCCCTTCAATATGCACAACCCCGGCTCCTCGCCACCTGGGGCGGGGGGAGGGCAGCCCTGCACGGGCGGGGGGGACTCTCGTGCAAAAATGAGATTCCTGTCGTCCGTGTCGGTTAGGCACTTCCATGCGACACAGGGAAAAGGCAAAAGCCAGCTCTGCATGTGCATCCTTCTTCATCGTGTTAGGAATAACGCGATGCGTAGCTTTAATAAATTAATTGCTGCAGTTAAAAATCTCTCCTACTGAGTGAGGTTTTGGTTAATAAGAACAATTATAGAAATCTGTGCATGCGGGCAGATGCAAACGAATAACGGGACGCTCTTCTGCTCCATCCTGCTCCCTGAGCACCTTTTCTGACGAAGAAGTTTCCTGCAAACAGAGTTTGCAAGAGCGCGCTGGGATGTACTGAAATATCTTCAGTCGCATTTTGTACTGGGGTCTGACAACAGGCAGGTTCTCCAGCCATTTCCATCGTGCTCTCACACAGCATCCCAGCTTTCGATAAGAAAATGTTGAAACCTCGGCATTTTGCAGACTTCTGTAGACATTGAGAAATCGGTCTCCCCAGGGCTCTGGGCACAGCTATTAACTGGTTCTGTTTCTAATGTTAAAAAATGTTGTTGTGACTTCACTGCCCCAGGCAGGCACCACGGAAAAAATGGTGCACATCCCTGATCCCATCTCTTGGTGGATTAAAATAGGCAAATGACTTGGAGGTACAAGGTAAGAGCAGAAGGCTGTGAATCGGATCATGCACAAGCTCCTGTTGGTTTCCATTTGCACCCCTTGAACAGAAGCCTAAGTCCCTGCCACAGCACAACAAATTTCACGCCAAGCTCTTGAAATGATTGTTGTAACATCAAAGCTATCTACACGGACATCCTACCAAGCATATCCGTGCAGTTAGAGCTGCCACAGTGTTTCTGGTGGGGGGCGCAGAGTAGGCAGGTCGCCCATTTGCTCCCCTCATTGGGGCTCAACCCCCAGCTGGGATGTGGAAGCCACGGAAGGATTTCTGCTTTCCAGACGGTTAGCCCCCAGCACATACTGGTGCCTGGGGTTGTTCCTCCCCAGGGGCAGGACTTTGCACTTCTTCTTGTTGAACTTCATGCGGTTCCTGCCGGCCCGTTTCTCCAGCCTGTCGAGGTTCCTCTGGATGGACCCATCCGGTCCATCAGCCACTCCTCCCAGCTTTGTGTCATCTGCAGACTTGCTGAGGGTGCTCTCTGCCCCATCGTTCAGGTCATTAAGGAAGGTGTCAAACAGGATTGGCCCCAGGATCGACCCCTGGGGTACACCACCAGCGACCGGCGTCCAGCTGGACTTTGCGCCGCAGATCACAATCCTTTGACCCATGACGAAATCACCCATGCTGGTCTGCTCGGTAACCCTGACCCACAAGCTCTCAGCTGGCTCGTCACCCATCCCTGGGCATATCTCCATCCATTCCCTCTGCCCTCTCACACAGAGCAACTCCCCCTCCCGGGCTGTCCTTCCCAAAGAGCCTCCAGTCAAGTGAGCTATCGCACCATGCCCCCATCATCCCAATGTGCTCGTAGCCCTACAATTCACGCCGACCTCCCATTCCTCCTGTTGGTTCCCATGCTGTGTCCACATCTTGGTGAGCACGTTCCCCTCACTCCATCTTTTCATCGCTTTGCTGCCAGCAAGCAGCTGTGAGGGCCAACATCAAGGTGGCCCATGCATCTCCTCCGAGAGACAACCACCACGACCAGCTACTCCACAAGCGCACGTGGCAGAGGTCTGGGCAGCACATTGAAGGATTTCAGCCATGTTGGTGGTCCAGGTAGGTTCTGATGAACACAGGGTGGGATTTCAGGGTACGATGGGGAGCTCAGCTTCCTTTTAAAAAGCCTGAACACTTACAAACATTGGTGTTAAACTGGTGCTGTCAGATTTGCAAATTCAAGCACTTCAGAAATGCCAGCATTGAAGTTTCATATCCAACTTAAATCGGTTCTCTCAGCCGTTGATCACTGGCTCACACACATCTTTCCCCTGAGCAGACAGACCTCAGGAACTTGTGGTGAACGTGTGGTTTGAGATGACACTGACTTCAGCTGCAAAAGTGGGTCATGGTCCCAAATCCTGCTATCACCAGCTAGTCAAGGACTTCTTCTGTGCCACAGTTTCTAGTCCCCAGGTGGTGCCAGGACAAGCCTTCGTGGGGCCAGGCTGTCAGCTCAATTATGGATATCACCTGGTTTAAAAATGAACGGCTTTGCCCCCGCACGTGGGCATTTGGTGCGGTGCACGGGATGGATGTGCTCTGTGTCAGCCTGGGGGTAAAAAGGTCCGTGTGAGGATGGAAACTCGGTCCTGTGGGACCCCCTCCTCTTTGCTGCAGAGTGAGACAGAGCCCGCAGGGAGGCAAGGGGCGGCCTTACGGTCCAGGCGGTGGAAAGTCCCCAGCTGCCACCACCGCCGCTGTTACTTGGGTTTCGTACAAGGCGTTTCTCAGAGACAGCTGCTGGGTAATGGTTCCCCAGACTTCTGCTGACTGGTTTGAGATCCTGCTGGTCTGGTTTACAGAAATGCTCACGCACCGCTGCAGCTCGAGTCTCTGAGAGCTCTGCCACTGCTGCTGCAAGGGGCGTCGGGTCTCTCTGGAGAGCCAAAGCCTAGGCAGATGGACATTCAAAACCAACAGAGAGCTGTGCCTTTACTTTTAGGGTCTTTAGTTCCTTGTCCACAGGACGGCCACAGTGCCAGTCCCCAGCTTGGCAGGGGCGGTGAGGGTCCATGCTGGCGCAGCGCGAGGCAGCAGACCGAGCCGTGCCACTCACCAGAACGTGCAGGAACGTCTCACATCAGCCTTTCAACCTGTGCTGAAAACAGGGACACCGGATAACAAGGAAGAAGCAGGCTATCGTGGTGACTTGGCATTAAGTGCTCCTCTAAAGACTAAAGCAAGGGTTCTGTTCAAAAGCTGGAGGAACTTGCAAGGGAGCTGAAGCTGAAATAAAGTTGTGATATGCCTTGTCTAACTTTTGAGTGGGTGACTTTCAGAGCTACTAATGAAAATAAGTCGAACAGCCTACGGCTCACTTTCGGTGACTCCTCTTCATTTAGGGACCAGTTATTACCAGATCAATGTAAGGAGCAGTGTCATTCCCAGACACGTCATCCCCACGGAGATCTCCCGCCACCGCTGCCAATACCTTGTTTGCAGGGAGATCAATGGCCTGGCAGTTCACCTTCGGGCTCCATGGGAAAGTAGTTGCAGGAGGAAGCGCGGAGAGGTCCGCTTTTGTCTGGCAGCTTGTCAAACTTGGCAGCTTCCAAGTGCAGGCCAGGAGAAGTCTTTTAGCCTGGTTTCCTGTGCAAATGAGGCTGTTAGGATCAGACCGTGATCGGCTTTAACCCAAGCTAGCTAGCAAGCTGCAGTAAAGATCTTAAAAAAATTGAAGTCCTCTAAATTTCATAAAAATTTATGAAAATTTTTATTTTCATATAGAAAATATATAGAGAAAAGGGATGTTATTGATGCTGCCGCAGAGGGAAAGGCAGGGAGAAATTGCCTCCTAGATGTTGTCTTCTGCAGACGTTGCTGGCCATGGATGTACTCACCAACGAACCCGCAGGCACGAAGCTCCAGGGACCGGCCTGTGCTGCCTTCTGCCTGGGTGACACGGAAGGAAAGAAGAGACACGCGATTGCCGTGGGGGCCACAGGCGACGTGAGAGGGGAACTGGTGAAAGGAAAGGTCCAGGAGGTGAGGAGAGGAGAGGTGAAGCTGTTTTGCAGAGAGCTTGGCGTGTGGAGGCCCTGTGATCGTGTGTTGGAAGAGGTTTGCTGGACTATGGGCTACGGTAGTGCAAGAGGTGTGGTAATGTAAGACAGCCCGCAGGAAACCAGGCTTCGTGAAACAGCTTGGGGTTTTATTGGGTTTTTTGGTAGGAATTCATAAGATTCCTTCTTTCAATTTTAAGCTTTTCTTGGATTTTTTCCCTTTTTGGGAGAGGATTAGAAAGTTGGCTAGCTTAAATCTGTGTCTTACGTGATTCTGATATAATTTTGGGCTCTCTGATTACTAACCAGAAGAAAAATAATATGCTTGGAGATTTCTTGCCCACCTCGTACTGTCCTGAAGCCAGAGAATGAGCCTGCTGACAGCGAGAGCCAAACTGCATCCCCACTGTCCTGGTTTCGGCTGGGATA
>NW_009197937.1:0-253 GCF_000690835.1 Fulmarus glacialis
GGTTTCCCGGGGCCAGCCGAGACGGAGCAGGGTCTCCGGCACAGGCTTTTCCTCTGCTGCTCCTCATTTACACATTCAATTGAACTGGTGCTGGAAGAGCAAAATGGTTTAAACGGGCAGTTCCCAAATTGCAAGCTCCACGCGGCTGGTGAGCTGGGAAGCTGTGACAAACCATCGCGTTAGGCTGAAAGGAAGAGTGTCTTCAGTCCAAGCGCTGGTGCCGGGGGCACTGGAGATGCTCCACGGGCCGGCA
>NW_009197937.1:404-940 GCF_000690835.1 Fulmarus glacialis
GAAAACAGGGCAGGCAGGGCAATGTATAATGTGAAGATGCCAGCAAAAAAACAACTAATCCCAAGTATTTCCTGGCTTCCTCCATCTTAGAAGACACCTGCTTTTAAACAGCAAATCTAAAAATCAACAGAAGTCCATTTTCCTTTCATTGCCTGTCACCTTCAGTCAAGAGAGGCTGCTGTGGGACGAGGGTGTGGAGGTTGCAGCAGTGGGTGCAGTGTGTCCTCTGGGGTCAGGATGGGGTGCTCCGTGCAGGGATAAGCAGTCGTTGTGGGCTGCACCTCAGTGTTAACAATTAGAGTGGGAGTGTAGGGTAATGTCATGAATCTGACTCCTGCAGACAATGCTTTGATAAGCCCTGATGTACCAAATCAGCCCTATAAAAATCTACAGAACAGAAAATGTTTCATGTCTCCATAAACATCCAGCCATATGCTGGTACCTAAATCCATATGCATACACAGCTGACGTGCTGCGGGGGGTGGAGAGGCTGGGAACGGCCTGAGACAAAGAAAGCAGAGGCTCCTGCTCGCTGT
>NW_009197938.1:0-53852 GCF_000690835.1 Fulmarus glacialis
TTGCCAGCTGGGGCTAAACCATGACATCTACAGTTATCCAATGTTTCCTATGTTTTACCTTATATTCAGGGACTCTTCTGTTATCCCCTTCGACTTCAAAGCAGGTTGGAAAGAGCAAAATCTATAGGAGATATGAAAGATCACATTATAATTATTTAAATGGTTATCTGTCTACATTACATACGTATATAATCTATATCACATCCTGATAGCAACTTTCTTCCTGAAGGATGCCACAACGTTTCACTGAGACTGTAACATAGGACAAAGCTGCAAGACAACACAGCAAAAGCATACATTTAATATTGAGGAGCTGCCCATGGATAAAAGAAATTTTTTCCCAAATAGGGCCTTGAATTGATATAGGGTTATGGACTTATGATCACGTGGTTTAAGGTGCTATTAATTAAAGCCAGAGAATGAGAACCCACTCAGACATTTATCTAGCAAAAATCGCAGAAAGGAATACCAACCCACGTCTCAGCCATTCCTATTTACTTCCACTGGGGGTTTATGATGTCAAATGTACTAAACCCTTGAAACACATAGGTTTGGTAACCTTCAGCTGAGGGGCAACACAGCTGGCTCTGGGGCAGAACCTAGTGATTCTAAGTAGCCACACTATGCAGCCAGTTTAGAAAGGAAGACTTTTTAAGCAATGCTCCATTAGAAACTGTTCAGAGATTTCAGGAGCAGAAGGAACTGCTATGATTGTTTAGAAATTAACAGTACGAATCCTCAGTCCAGGCTGCAGAATTTACCACAGGAAGTACTACGTATTGAAGTATTTTTCCTGTGTAAAGGACAGTGAAAGTAAACCTGATATAATGGCCAGAACTGCAGTAGGAAAAAAAAAAACAACCCCAAGAAAACAAAATGCAGATTAATCACTTCATAGTCTCAGGTTCAAGTTCCATCAAACAAGACAAGCACATAAGGAGAAATCTTTAAACAAAAATTCCATTGTTAAAAGTTAACTCCACACCAAAGATACAAAGTCAAAGTCAGAGACACAAAAACATTTTATTCCTAAAGAATCTAATGACACTTTGTGTGTTGGAAGAAAGCAGGAAGAAACCTTGTTTCACCCAGTACTGTGAGGTGAGATGGAGGTGGCTCTCTCATCTCAGTGAGAGGAAGCAGCACAGCCACAATTGCTACTTCCTGGGATGCAGGGACATACAACGCACCACTGGGTGCTAGGAGAGTCCTACACATGCATTAGCATCCTTGATAAATCAATGTCTATATAATGCTCTGAAGAATTCACAGGTCAGCAAAAGAAAAATTTCATAGCTTTGCTTAAGTGTAACCCGTTAAAGACCAAAGAGCTGCAATTGAATAAAAAGCCCCTGGGACAGCACAAGACAGACATCTGAAGCCAGGATAAATAGGGGCAATAGACCAAGAGTGTCACCTGGGTGTTCACATGCTATTATGAAGTAGTGATTACCTCTTAAATATCTTATTTCGGTCGCTGTCATGGAAGACAAGAAATCTGGAGTAACCATTTTTGAAGAATATTTCCAAGGCGATCTCCTGGAAAGGTAAATAATTTACAGTGTGAAGAGCTGCAGAGCAAGGCCTAGTGCTGCAAAGAGTCCATCATGACCTGTCCAATTCTTCAGGGCTTAAAAAAAAAAAAAAAAAAAAAAAGCCTTGACTTTGTATCAAGTGTGAAGAAGTGTAGCAAAATATGCCTAATATTCCCAATTTCTCCAACTGTAGGAATGGTCCTGCTGGGTTGACTAAGAGTTCAAATCCTTCTCTGAAGCAAAACCAAACTCCAGATACTGGTTCCATCACCCGCCTCCTCCTGTTGCTTCTGAAGCATTTTTATCTTGAAATCTCAGTGTGATTAACAAGACACTAGTATCACTAACTTCTAATTAGGTGAGAAAGATAACATGAAGAGGGTATGCTAAATAAGAGTTTCTTTTAGAAAGCAACCATACTGCTTTCTAAACAAATAGCGAGCTCAACAGAATTGCCAAAATAATTTCTCCCGATTAAAAACACCAGAGGAGGAAGGGAAGTTTATGACATTTCTCACTGAAGCTTTAAATAATCAAAATTGAAAACTTCACCCCCTTTTTTCCACAATGTCTCCACACATTGTTCTGTTGGGCATTTGCATATAATCCTATTATTTACTCAGTGAGTGGTCCTTTTTTCTCTGAAGTCAGTCAAGTAAAACTATAAATAACGTGTAGTGCCTGGGAACCCAGACATGAGTCTCAATCCAAATGTGACAGTTGCAATACAAACCTAGAAAAACACCACAATGACAACTACCCCATGCATGATTCACAAATTAAGTATAAAGCAAAAAGGTAATATGAGAGCAGCTATGACAATAAACAGCTTGCAGCGTTTGCTCGGAAGCTCAGCTTTCCAAACCAAGTCTGCTCAAGTGTTGCCATTACAGAATTGGGCCGTGTTGTTTCACAGTGCTTTGCTCTGAGCTGGGCTATGTGCATGAACAGGAGATCAGCTCTCTGAGGCACAGTAGCTGCCTAAACAGCTGACCCACCTGTCCCGCAGGGAAAGCACAGGAATCAGTTTTCTTTTTCTGCAATATTTTTTCACTGGAGTCCCAGTGCAAGAATTTGAGAGCCTGATACAGATACCTGAGTTTTCAGTTCATTAATTGAAAGAAAGCAAAAACAAACAAAAAAAATTCCCCAAAACCCACAACCAAAAAACCACGAAGAACCCTCAAACCAACCAACAAGCCCCACCTTTGCCCCAGGCAAATTCAAAGACTTTTACTCATCTCCATTCTTCACTTTGGGTCACACAAAACATTTCCATTTCACATGTTTAAAAAAAATCCATGCGTACACAGACATGTAAATATATGAGAAGGCGGCAAGATTCCACTGGCAACTTTGATGCTATTCACAAAACAGAAGAAGAGGTGACAGTTCTGTTGCTCAGGTTGCTCACCAGTGATGTAAGAAAATAAGCTTCATACAGTTACTCGGAACAAGACTTAACATTCCTATACATGCTTGGAGAGTGACCTAACCACAGAGATATGCTATACCCTGAAGCAAGTTTCACCTATTAAAATTGTAATTTTGCATAATAATTAAATATAAAACACAACAGGGCTGAGTCATGGATAAGTGCCATACTACATGACATAAGACAATTATCAGCCCCATTTTCTCCAACTTTTGAATTTTCCGAACGATTTCTTAATTCTCTGCTGAATCTCAAAATGGATTAAAAATAACAGGTAACTAGTTATGGCTGCTTCAAAACTCCATATTTTTGTCAAACCAAATCTGTGAATTACTCCTTAGACCGTACCAAAACCCTATAGAGCAAGTACAGGCTCTGATGCTGCAAGATGCTCTAGCTACAACTCTTCTGTGATTCTCATCACAGGCTCATCTAAACCAGACAAAACTAAAAGGGTACACTGGTAATGACTAGCTTCTGCGTAGCGCAGCTAAAGGCACAAAGGATTCAAATCCTCTGCTCCGACTTACGATTCATGTATTGATTCACATGCACAACCTGAAAGTTATTCCAAGAAGCCCAGGGTAAGCATATTACACATATCCATAATCCTCTGATGTCCAAAACTACTGAAGTCTGTGGGAGCTGAGTATTACTGAAAGTCAGACACTTACTGGGAGCTTCCATCAAAACACAGGGAATTGACTTCAAGCCTTATTCTCAAAAACATTGAGATAAACTGTGAAGAACATTGTTAGCCTAACAACTAATGAGCCAACCACTCCAGTGAGGGTGCTTAAACACTCTGGTGAATATAGGAAGGAGTTTGTATTACCAAAGGCTAATGAAGCAATGATGGGAGCAAAAGCATTTTGGGACTCAAGCAAAGAAATCTCAGCAGTCTTAGTAAAAATTGTGCAAGTAGTTTTCAGTCACATGTCATTACTGCTGTTGCAGCCTTCCCTCAAAAGCATGTTAGTTCCTACCTGCAGAAGAAAGCGCATCAGATGAATCTCTTTTATATCATGATACGAATAACGGGAACACATCTGGTCTCCCACAGCATGATCTTTATGACATAAGTTGAAAATAAATGGATCACTGATGCTGGAAGAGAAAAATAAAAAGAAAAAAATTAATTTGAAATAAAAAAATATCAGGAGAGCCCTTGAACATCCAAGTCCTCCCTGAAGAATAAAAATACTAAGAGATAACAAGATCAACTGGGGCATACATGAATTGAAAACAAAGCTAAATACTGAAGGCAGATTTTGTACTAGTTCTCAAAATAAAATAAAGAGCCTGTGGAGGTTAAGGGTAGGTTTGGAGCTATTTTAGGGCGTGCAAATAGGCAGACAGCAATGTTTTGCGCACACTGAAGTCTGAGAAGCAGCAAGGGAAGGAGCTGGGTGGAAGAACCTGAAAGCCTGGGTCAAGGGCAAGCATCATATGGACACACAACTATTATAAAAAGCAATTAATTGGAACTAATAATTAAGCAATTAATTCATTATTACTTTAGTTGTGTACATGTATTGCAATTGCTATATACAGCCTAGCCCATAGCAAATCCCTTAGAAAAACAACCTAAGCTTTTATCAGTCCCAGTCCAATCGATCCTTAAGTCACCTGATCAGATTGACTGATATTGGACTTAGTAAGAATCGGATGCAGAGCAGACAGGGAGTAAAAACACCGAGTTACTCACTGTCCCACTGGGCTTTGCACATGAGCACACAATATGCGCAAAGAGCTAAGTCTAACAGACTCATTTTCAATATTGATCAGTTTCAATAAATCATGAGTCAAAGATGATAGCAGTGTGCCAAATATTAATTACGATTCTGTCTTGGAGAAACAAATAAAAACTTACGAGACAGTGAAGCTAAAGGCTCTTGTAATGACTGTTCCATATGAATAAAAGATGGGAGCCAGTCAGAAAGAAACATTAACAACACTTTAAAAGAATTGAAAAACAGCAACCTATGTGTTAGACTGCCCACCATCTCCATCTGTTGGAGCTGGGAGTCCTTGTTGCACCTCCAAAGCCTGTGAACAAGCACCTATGTTAGTTATGTTAAACAATTCTGTGAACAGATGGAAAGGATGGCAAAATTCTTGCTTTGCTAATATCCCTCTTGAAATCCACCCAAAGTCTGTGTAAATTCTAGGTTTGTGTCAATACTGAAGTTAACCAAGCAGATTTCTGGGAGGAAAGAATGACTCACCTGGACAAGCAGTGATGTGTACAGTAGACTTCTTCTAGAGGGGATAACACAAAGCACTCGCAAATGTAAAAGTGCTCTTTGCCAAAGAGCAGCACCCCTTCCAATGCTGTATGCCCCTGCACAACTGCCACAGAGCACTTGAACGTGACCTAGAATGGAAGCAAGCATAACGAAGCCAGGAGTGGGTAACACAGGAGACAGGGACAGCAGGGAGCAAGACCAAATGATGCAGAAGGACATATGTTTGTACCAAAACCGCTGCCATCTTGATTGGCAGTCTATAAGGGTGCAGCCACAAAAATCACCATATGACTGACAGTGCATGCCTCTGTGGTACTAGTAGTGGGAGGGTCTGATGCCCTTTTCTCTCAGTAAATCTGTTCCTTCCCCATTTATCTGTGGCTGTATTTAGCAACATCATTACAGAACATGAAGAGCTTGCAAATGTTGCAGCAGTTAGCACTGCAAAACTTTGTTAGACAGCAATACTTACTACACAGGCAGGTGGTTGAAGCACTAAGGAAAGAAGTGACTTACACAGCATCATACAGAAAAACAGTGGCATATAATAAATATATGCATATTTAGATTACAGAGAAAAGGCAAATACTTTTATTTAGATCCCAGTAAAATCTATACTTGAAAAAATCCTGCAAAGGGATCCCAGGGAGCAATGAGCAAGGAAAGGTTCTAATACTCTAGGTATCTATCTCACCATGGCCAGCTGAATCAGCATACAGTGGATTGAAAACTCAGTAGCACAAAACTCCTTGCATTGGCACTTTTTCTTCCTATATTATACAGAAGGCCAATCAAAATATAGGAATCTCTGATTCTAGGTGTCTTAAAGATTTAGTTAAACATTCTGGAATAGTTTAAAAAACCTTCCTTGGCATCCTAAGACTCACTCTCTTTTTTTCTCCAGAGTAAATTAACTTGGCCCATAAAATAGAGGCATTTCTAACCCGCAATTTAGAAGCATTGGGAATTTTTCAACAAAGCAGTTCTTCAGTCATATATGCCAGTTCATAGAAAGTTTTCTTGGGAATTGACCAGTTTTGATAAAGAAAAAAGAGCCTTTTTTCTGGAACAGTTTCTATGGCTGAGATGGTGTAGAAAGGAAACAGACCAATACACAGACCAGAAAAGCCCAACAATCCGGAAAAATGTGTGGGCTGCAGGAAACTTAAAGCTGTGATTTTAAAATCAAGCAGTAATTCATTGCAAAGAATTTCTCTAACATTTAGAGGCATGAAGTTCCTTATTTTTCTTGTCTGTTGATTCAATCTTCTATCTATACTCAGCTCCAAAAGAGCAGTCCACTGGTTAGTGCAGTCAACTGGGAGGATCAAGGTCAACTCACTGCTGTGCCCAATTTGGACCAGAACTTTGAACCAGTATCTCCTACACTCCCAGGGAAGGAGGCAGGCGCTAATTATCAGCCTATTAGCCCAGTCTCAGATGAAGCACCCCCTATTTGCAAAAATCCCTTCAAACATTCATACTACAACAAAACACTAATGCTTCCAAAATCTTAAAACACTAACACTACCTTACATACTAAGAAAACTGCTCACTGCTGAGCTCCCCTTGTAAATCAACGCAATCCTGAACTACATACAATCCAGAAATGAGTGTAAAATTTTGCAAGCTGAGTCCATCTGAAACTGCAAGAACCAGAGGGCTGCATACAGAGAGATTAGATCTGAGAGGTATTTATGTAACAGAAGTTTGCTGGTTCAGAAATCTAGTGCAATGTTCTTGAGAGAACTGATTGACAAGTATGAGAAGTATCACAAAATCTGTTTTTTCTCTTAAGATCTCAATGATCTTACGTCTACCAAACTTCATAAGAGCAGGGGTCCTGTATTATTTTTTGTGAATGCAAAAATGACCCAGAAATAGCATTGGTTCTGCTAGATCATGTAAAGTCTACATGATGGTATGTAGAGTAAGCATGGTTCTCCTTCGCTTTTCGCCTTTGTTCCTACCTCACTATTTCTGGAACCAAATCTACAACCTTCCTTGCCTCCATCCCAAAATACACATAGGCTAACTCGGGTCAGCTGAAACAGACCTGCACTGCTACACAAGCTTTCAGTCTTGGATGCCAGCATAACATAAATAATAAATTCATAAATAACCGAAATAAAATCTTGTTTCTGCATTTTTTTTTTTTTACTGAAAAGCAATTATTTTACCAACAAAATGGGGGAGTTAATTTTGAAATCACTTGAGGGGCACAGAAGGTTGTTTTAATTCTGGGTTTAAAGAAAAAAACAATCCTGGAAGATTTCTGTGGGTAATTTTTGATGAAAATCCCTTCAATCTCTTTCTCTTTCCCCTCTAAATTATTTCTAAGAGGAAGCTAACATTTTTCTATCACCTCTCCTGCAGATCCCAAAAAGGAATGCCTGTCTCTGCGGGGATATGCCAACCACAGAACTCTCTGAACTGGAGTGCCTGCGTGTGTACATGCCATTATGTGGTTAGAGGCATGTATGCTTGCACTGAGAATACTGGGGAATTCTGCTCACATTAGTGAACCACAGGGTTTCGTGAAGTAATTAAATAGCAGAAAGATCGCTTCTTCCCAAAAGGAAGGTAACTGAATATTGAAACATCAGGCAGTTCTGTAAAATAGTTAAATAGACACAAAGTTGAAATCCAGACTTCTAAGAAATCCACCTCAGCAAACCCAGCCCATATGCCAGAGATCACATCTGTGGTTTTGGGAGGCACGTGGATTGTGAAAGTGGCCTGCTCATGATGACTAATATGGTCTGGCACAAATAATCACTTTGTTACTCCACCTAGGGCAGGACTGGGACACGTTAGCAGGCCTTGAGAGGGAGGAGAGCATGTACCTCTCAAACCTTAAACTCTAAGCCCCAGTACATTCTGTCTTCTGTACTATCCAACCAGTAAGTCACCAGTGCCAAATCCATTTCTTCAATTTTATGTTATCACCCCCAACAGAATTAAATACATCTGTACTGTTGGAAATACTAGAGCCCTTGGGCCGAGTCAGTTGTTCTCATTTGGAGAACAGGGCTCATTTTATTCCAGGTGAGTAATAAAGATCTGACAAAGAGGTGTACTGGAGAACCCCCACCAGGACAGTCTTGTACCTACAGTCTTGCATTGAAACACCAACCAGTCTGAAATTACCATAGATTAAGTAACAATTTTCATTTTCTGTCAAAACAGAACACAATCCAGTTCACCAGCCACTAGAATCATTAATCAATGAAGCAAACATGACATAAAATAATTGAATAATTACCTTCTAAGCTATTGCCCAAAGCCCTGCAACTCTTGATTGCTCTGTTCATTCAGATGTACGAGGGAATTAAAGCTAAAGGCGTGAGGTTTTTTTCCTTTTTCTTGTTTTTCAGAAGAGCTGTTTGTAAATGTTCTAGCTGCGTTTAAGCAAATAGCCATAAAAACATATCTGCTCTGGAGTTCAAGAGCCAGATTTCCAAAGGAATTACATGCCTGAAGATGCAAACAGTCTTTACACAGTTTTCAAAAACACTGGAGGTTAGCCATCTATTCCTGCAGACTCTAGTAGTGTTAGCATGGCCTCTCCAAAGAAAAATACAATGCAAGGAAATTAAAGTCACAAAACCATGTCACTGGGACACACTTACCCATGCCACACAATCTCCTAAGCATAGCATTTTTACAGAATAAGGACGAAAGAATGGCTACTCCAGCTCAGTTCAGAGGTCCATCTAAACAACTATCCTGCATCTTAGTAACAGAAGATTAAGGAAAGAGTATAAGAAATGTGTTAGGTATGGTGTGACTCTTGACCTTAATATACCTCCTCAGCAACCAGTGGCTTAGGGACTTCCTGAAGCCCCTTCCTCCTCCTCATTGTAACATCTCATGTTTCCCTATAAACACTCACAGCTGTCTCTAATCACTTGCTCAGCAAAAGGTACAAAAACTTTGCACGATACACATAAAAGCAATGCATTCAGGTAGCACTGTATCAGGAATCACAGAGATGAAACCTGTGGTTATATACCCTTTCTGCCCTTTCTGTTGCGTATTGAGAGTGCATCAGCTACAAAGGATCTGTCGGTAAAGTAGGGCCAATGTTATTTAGGGCCACAGAGTTTAAAATGACTAGGAGTACGTGAAATCAAATACGTTGCTTTCACAATTTTTGCTATGGAAACAGATATGTGTTATCATGGTAAGTGAGAGCAATACAGGTCCACCTCTCTGTGCTACTCACAAGACCTTTCCTGCAATGATTGTTAGTTTGCTTGTTGTTGAAGTCTCATCTTACTTTGAAACCGTCACACACGCGTCTCATTAATCACAATTTAAGAATACATGACAGGTTGCTTCATTCTCTCCAGCTGCTCAACGACCAAAGGAAACTAAATCTATTTGACCTAGTCTTTAGTAGTAGGGGCTCTAGGCTCAAGTTTGGTCACATCTGAACTGTTACAAACATTGGATCAAATTTCTTCTGCTCAGACTTGAGTGAAACCATTGCAATTGCTAGAAAGAAAGCCTTGCGGTCACAACTTTGCTTTGGAAGACCCAGGACACATTCCTTTTTTGCAGGTAGCCTCCTCTCACCCTCCCTCTCTTACTCCACTGGAGCAAAAACCCCATATGGGAGGTGTTTCTTCAGTGTGCACTTCTCAGGTTTTAACAACTTCCCAAATGCTGCAAGGAAAGAATATCAGATATTTAGGAGAAAGGGGACGTGGCAGAAGAAGGTTCTTGTCTTGCACATGGTCATGGGCACTGGAACTGCTCTTTGTCCTTGCTTTCTGTGATGAAAGTTGCCATCTGTCCCAGCCCATCTCCAGCCTAAGAAGTTGGCATCCCTTAGCTGATGATAGCATCTGGAAGCCAGTTCTAATAGGATTGTGCTCATACCTCTTGCACACCCAGACGTCTCTGTCTCACTCCAGGCTCCTCTCAAACAGAAAATGCTGCCAAAAACTAATATAAGCCCTTACATTTCCCCTTAGGTCAGTTCACTCAAGTTCATGCCCTTCCCACTGCTCCCATGACTCTCTCAGGAATAACCACAGCAAAGTCTGCCTGCTCTTTTCCCTGCTGCATCGTTCTGCAGAAAGCAACTAACTGTTAGGAGATCAGCTGTGCTTGCTTGAGGTGGTAGTCAGGACCCTGAGTTTGTCAGGAGCTCTGCAGAGATCCAGAGGGCAGCTACAGCCTTACAATTGAAAGACCTTTTTCATCAAGGTGAACACCTAAAAACCCCACCCAGAAGCAGATATGAAGGGGCAATACTAGGAGGTATCCATGGAGCACAAGTAGCATGGTGAAGGAGCACATTCAGAAGAGCAGAGATCTGACTAAAGCTGCTCCGTTTGTTTTTTTTTTTTTCTTTGTGACACTTACAGCATGAGTCAGATCCTGTCCTTTGCACCTAGTAGCACAGTTGTTCACTGAGCTGGGGTAGGGGTGGAGGAGCATGGGCTAGGGAAAGGGCTCCCAGCAGCCTCTCTACTGCAGCAGAAACCCAGATAGGACAAGTCAGACGAGTAATCATCTGCAACAACTTGTCCTTCTTCAGGTGCTCCCATCTGAACATGGGAGGAGTTTCAGCACTCCTTCCTGCAGTGAGGTAGCCATTACAATCTCTGCTCCTGCAGCAGGGAGGGAAGAGGAGAAACTGAGGCATAGAAAAGGGAAATGGCTTGTGCCAAGGACCTGGCTTCCTAATCCTCTGCTTTGACCACAGTAGCTAGTCCCTGTTCCCGCTACACATCAGCTTATGTAAAGTTCTCTACTGCTGCACCCTCGCACTGGGATGGAGTGTAACAATGCTCCCATGAAAACAGGCTGTGTTGGTGTCTTCCATAGCTGTGAGGTATGTTCAATGCCCCTAAAAACACTGGCTCCACCAAGTGGATGCAGAGCTGCTGCACCATTCTGCTGGTCCTAGATGCTGAACCTTACAGCTGCTCCCTCTTTCAACTGAGCCTGTTCTTTAATCACCTCCTTTCTCCCAACCATGGATCCCACTCCCTCTAACTGATTTATGCTAGTCCCTTATATTACGGTCCTTGGCATCTCCTGTGCTCTCTCCAGCCCCTCCTTCAAGGAAAGGCATTTTGCCCAGATTTCTGCTAGGCTGTGCCCTCTTGTTAACTTCTGATTCATTACCCCAGTTGCTTGGATTTCTTACCATCTTGAATGACTTGCTGGCAAACAGAGGTTTACTTTTCTCCAAAATTCAGAATTTCTACACCAAAATCATTCCCCAAGCTTTCCAACACTTTCTTCATCTACTATATGCTAACCGCACATTAACAACCTGGCAGGAATACTTTAGGCTTGTAAAGATCAGGGAGGCAATCTCGCAGTTGCGGGCTCAGGTTGCAGATATAGGAATCCAATCTCCCTGTCTCTGCTGGTAAGCCAGGGTTATTTAAAGGGCTGGCTCTGGCTTTTGCTAGGCAAGTTGATAGATTAGGTCAGGACAGGTTCCTATTTGCTTTTCTCTTGCACAGTTCTGCAGCAGCACATGATGTGTAACATCACCCACATCGCATATAACCTCTCCTTCCGTGCCTATGGTGTGTACAGTCTCAGTATACTGAAGGTACATGCAAAATATAATCTTCACCTGTACACACTATAACCTCAATGGAGCCTCAGCAAAATGTATAACCAAGGAGCCAGAGTATGACAGTTCAGTTACTTCTGAGAGGACAGCCCTGACAGCAACACCTGTAAATCTGCACCTGCAGTCTGATATATTCATCTAGTGAATTACACACGTTGACTTCTGAGTGCAGGACAAAAACATCTTGTGCTTTGGGTATATACACATAGATACTACTTTACAGTACTGGAATTACAGCACCAGTTCCAAACATTCAGCAATGAGATGACTCAATTCCCTGCTTTGAGTTCAAAGTCACATTTTTCCCACGCATACCAAAAGCAGTCCTTTTGCGCAGCTTTCACTAGTGGTCCTTGCTGTGGCCATCTGTAAGGGAGGAGGTGAAGCAACAAAATATCTCAGCTACCAGCCCACCATTCTCCTTTAGTCTGCAAACAACTGCCCTGACCCCCATCCCTTGTGCCCAGATTCTTAGTGTGTGGGTGAGCCACAAACATCTACAACTCCTCTGAATACCCACTTACTTCTTTATGTACCTCCATAGAGCCAAAACACAACAATGGCCCTCCGTATCTTGCATTTCACCAACACTGCATATAAGGTTTTTGGCTTTTAGATCTGGCTCTAGCAGATCACTGAAAGCTGATGGGGACTAGGGGAAACTGATGCAGAGTATAGAAAGAAACTGGGAAAGAACAGCAAGGAGCTTCATATAACTGGAAATGACACTACATCTAGGGTAGGGTGACTGCAGAGGAGAGATTAGGACTCTCTGGGCAAGGGAAATAGGACGAGATCAAGAATCCTGAGAACTGGAGGCTGCACTGTGTAGGTGAGGAGAATGGGACAGATAGCTCAAACACAACAGGAATGTAGGGGCAGCTGAGAGGGGCAAAACAGCTGAAGCTAAACTTCAAACAATCAGGAAAGAAACTGTGCTCACCACAACACACTCTCCCTTCCAAAGGCAGGGCTGGGACACATGGTAGAGGAGATTTGTGATTCTTTTACAATCCCCTCTCTCTACAGGACAGGCCCATACTCCTACTATCCCTTCCAGCTGCCACTTTGGCAGAGGCCATTATAAAGGCCTGGAAGACTCTAAAGGTGCTTTCTCCAGATGTCAATGTGATACCTGCAACTTTCAGCAATTCTGCCGTTGGCCTACTATTCTTCGGAGCTCTGATAGAGGCTTCCATTTTCAAGCTTTGGGAATGTCACACAAAATTTAAGAAAGCATTATTATAATTGCAAAGTCATATCCTCAAAAGTCAGCCTGAATTCAGCCCCTTTGTGTATGCATTATGTTACCATGTAACTATAGGATTATTATTTTTTTCATAGAGCCTGCTCAGGATAGACATATCCTAGTTGATAAATTAACAATGTGTAAGGAAGATGACTGGAGTCTACCGCATTCCACAAAATTTAAGAAAGCATTATTATAATTGCAAAGTCATATCCTCAAAAGTCAGCCTGAATTCAGCCCCTTTGTGTATGCATTATGTTACCATGTAACTATAGGATTATTATTTTTTTCATAGAGCCTGCTCAGGATAGACATATCCTAGTTGATAAATTAACAATGTGTAAGGAAGATGACTGGAGTCTACCGCATTCCATTCCCAGTTATATGTATTACAAGGATCCTGGCTGGAAGAGACAGACTTATGGTCAATACAACTAAATACTACTTTGAAGGTATGGATTTGGATATACATACCTTCCACCCTGTGTACTGGTAAAGCAGAAGGGACAGTCTTATGGTAAAACCAGCAAGTGATTATGTTATTACAGGCTGTAAGTGCACAGATCTGGCATTAATTTCTTGATTTCTGGCATTTCCTAAATTCAGAGTGTTTGACTTTGAAATCTGGGAAATGCATTCCTCTGTGGGTAGTTTATTACATAAAAAAGGCGACAAAAAAGGACACATCTAAAGGCTGAACTTTGCATGGTCTGGGTGCTGTTCAAACACACAGAACATGACTGCTCCCTCATATGATTAGTCTCCACTCTCTCAGGGACTAACCACTCTTAGTAGCTTCCTTTAGCCTATACTCAAATTATATCCATTTGTTTTCTCCTTTATAGTCCCTTTCTCTCACAGTCCAATGGTAAACTTATCTTGTTTAAATACTTAAAACTATTTTCACGGTCTGGGTGCTGTTCAAACACACAGAACATGACTGCTCCCTCATATGATTAGTCTCCACTCTCTCAGGGACTAACCACTCTTAGTAGCTTCCTTTAGCCTATACTCAAATTATATCCATTTGTTTTCTCCTTTATAGTCCCTTTCTCTCACAGTCCAATGGTAAACTTATCTTGTTTAAATACTTAAAACTATTTTCACAGATTTCAAGTAAGATAAAACAAAAGACTAGATGATATTAGCATAACAATACCCCACCTGCACCCATATTCTCCTGATTTAACTTGCTGAGGAACAGACTCTGAACCAACAGACAATGTCAATAGCATTTGATCTGCTCCTTCTGCAAAAAGCCATCTCACATATCTGAATATGTAGAAAGGTGTCTGTTTAATGGTAATGCAAAAAAATAGCACTGGGTGATATTATAAAACAATGACCACTTTTCAGTATCTGCCAAAGCATCACAATGACTTTTCTGTGCAGTGCAGTAGGTAAGATGGTTCCAGTTGCCTGCTTAAAGTGCAAACAGCTCACGAGGCAGCCATTTACAAGGCAGGACCGCGGCGCACTAAGTGAGCGCAGGACAGTTAATGTCACCCCCTACTGCTTTTTTTAATACTTCTGTCAGCTCAGCAACACGGTGACGGCTGCTGGAAAAAAACATGCCTGGCGTTTCTGACGGCTTCCTGCAGAGTTACATGGAGAAGAGACAGACAGCCTGAAGGCTCAAAATGAGATCAGCACATGGAAAACATGCCTCACATTTTCATGCTTGTATCCTTCTGCTGGGGAGAGGTATGTGGGGGGGGGAAAGGAGGAGGGGCAGGGATATGAATTATCTTGTATAGACAGATAGTGTACCAACAGCTCTAATGGCATGAGGAAGCCATCATGTTAGATAGCACGAATATGACCCTCAGCCACTGGCAAAGCATCAAGAAAATTCAGCGGTATGAGACATAAAAATAAAATAATTATTTCTATATCTATGTATCACAGCACTGTGATGGCTGAGTTTAAATGCTCCAAGCCTGACCCTTGGCTTCCACTATGGGTTGCTAACTCTTGGGCCAACAGGGGGAATGATGCCACTGGAAGAAACAGGTATACTGGAAAAGATCAGAGAATGAGGCCAGGTCTACTCCTCATGACAAAATCTCTCACAGTCCTGCAGAAAACGGCTAAGTGCAGTGCATATACAACATCAAGGATTTGACCTGGAGTCACCATTGTGGGGCTTACGCTGAAAGCAAAGGGCAGGTTGCTGGCTTTCAAGAAAAGGGATTAAATTGAGAACATCAGATCAAAGTTACTGTCCTCCTAACAGAGTCACCTCTACTCCACAGCTCATGCCCTCTCCCAGTGTTCCTGAACCTGCCTCTTCCTTATGCTGGGAAGAAACCTGGGAGAAGAGCATCCAGTGCAGTACAAGAACAAAGAAGGAACAGCACTGTTTTGACTAGATGACATACAACGGAAGCATCAAACAGGAAGCAAAGAAAGCCTCTATGGCCTTAGAGGGAGGAATCTGTCCAGTACTCATGGAGAGGCAGAGAACAAAAAGGCACGTGAAGGGGAGAGGAAGAAAACATTTTCTGGTATTCAGCAAAGAACTAGCAACGTATACAAAATTGGCACACCCTTCCAGAGGTAATAAATAAATTTGATCCAGGCACTGCTCTGAGCATGAGTAAAGGTGGGGAAGCAGGACAGAAATTCTCAGAGTCTCATAATTTGCCATGTCTTAGCCAAATTCAGACAATACTGTCTCACGGGTATGAGAATACCTTGGTCGCACGCCCAAATTTTTTTCTGTTACTTCAAAGAGTTAATGTTAAATGCTCTTCAAGAATAAGTTTATATAGAAGTTCATACAGAGGCTGGAAAATTGTAGTTGCTCTAAGGAAACAGATGGTGATGATGTTTTACTGTAGCCTGAACCCCAAACTGAAAGGAACAGATAAGCCTCCACATCTAATTCACCCTCTAAAATGCCACCTCCCCAGAGAACATTTTCTAGCTCATTTTTCCTACCTTTTCACTCTCTGCAAACTCCTGCAATATAATTTGTCTCTCCACACACAGTTCCAAGAAGTCTTCTGAATGGAAACTTTCATGTAGAGCAGGGAAGAATGTTAGTTGGTTACAATCCCATCCCTTCTTATCCATCTCCCTTTCTGCTCCATTTGACGTCAGCTCTCCTATATCAGTATAAAAGAGATGGCAGTTTTAGTGGCAGCCAGATGACACCAAAAGCATTTGCAATTTAGACTTTCACCCAATCTGTTCTACCTTGGGAAATAGCATTATTTATCTGCAAAAAACAGGCAAGAGAGAAGTAAAATCTGTGACTGCTAAAGAAGGGTGCTTAGTTCAGGGAACTAAAAACAGGTAGCTGCACTCAGTCATAATTAAAACTAAATTCCTATAATCACTGAAGATTCAAGCATATTGAATAAATATATTTATTCTCATTTCTGCACTGTGTTGGGCTGATCATCTGGTAATTTTTAAAAAAAGAACGTTCACATACTTACATGAAATTAGGAAAAACTGAAAACGGTAGTCTTTTGGGGACATGCACTGAGCAGGATCTTAAAAGAACCCAAGGAGAGACAATCCACTCATACCTTGCGCAAGCTGTGTCCCAAGTTTTGCAAATTCATGCAGTGCATGCGGTTAGGGGAGGCATGATCAGCCTTCTTATTGAGGTAGACTGTAACCACTTTCATGCAGAAACTACATAGTATTCAATCTTGTTTGGAGTCTAGAACAATGAGCTCCACTCTCACTTGATTTGCAGGCCCTATCACACAAAAAAGTATACAACAATTCTGCCTATTTCCACAGTTTACACTAGAAGTTTGACTTGGAACAGCCACACAGGTGGCTGAAATCCACAGCCTTAGGCTTGGCTGACATTTCCAAACTATAGTTCTTTCTCAATGGTTTTTTTTTTTTCCCCTCTCTGAAAAACTATTGACTTCTGTACCATATTTCACTCCCATTCCCCCCTCATTCTTTTAATGTCTCACGTAACAGAAAACCTGGCCTTGGAAAATGAAAAATGTCGACATAATGATCATATTTTGAAAAATCCGGTTCTATCTTGAACACTGAAAAACAATTTGACATGTTAATTTTCTTGGTGATTTCCTTCCACTGTCTATTATTTTGTCCACATTCTTGGAAAGTTACAATTCCTATTACCACTTCTCTGAGCCATCTATCACCTGGTTTTAAATACTATTTCAGAGGTAGAACTTAGTGTCTACTAAGAGCAGGGGGGAAGTCTGCACTTTTCCTTCTGAGTTTAACTAGTTGGGAGCCTTCCAGGTGCTCAAAAACGCCCAAAGCTTTCATTTCAAGTTAGCTTTTTTGCTTTCAGAC
The DNA here is from genome assembly GCF_000690835.1 of Fulmarus glacialis. Classification (NCBI taxonomy): domain Eukaryota; kingdom Metazoa; phylum Chordata; class Aves; order Procellariiformes; family Procellariidae; genus Fulmarus; species Fulmarus glacialis. The sequence goes on from NW_009197938.1 coordinate 17,375, forward strand.
CTTTCTGGTGGCAACAAGAGAGCAATCAATTCTGAAGACAGTTTATATACCACCTATAATAATTGCATCAGTCTTTTTCCAGATGTTCAAGTGAATTTTTAGCCTAAAGCAGTGACAGCAAGTTTTTTTTCACTAGATGAAATTCTGACCTGGAACTCAATACACTAACTCCAATTCTCTTTGGCTCTTTGTGTCCACCCTCTTGATGATTTAATTTAGCCCTAAAAGGTTACCTGAATTCACTTCAGCCGTGGGTGTTGTTTCATTTCTGTTTGCTAGGAGAACCTGAAAAGAGACTAGGTATGACTAGAGCGGAATATGCAGACAGGTAAACATAACTCAACCTTGTTGCAGCAGAAAACACAGATTTACAACTACGTCGCAAATAAATGCCTTGGAAATTCAAATAAACTCATTTGAAAGGACCCAAAGGAACAATTAAATGTAGGAACAAATGTCAACAATTAAGCAAAAGGACTATTGTCTTTTCAAAGAAGACCCTGCATGAGGCCAGTTATAGGATAAAAACCATACCACTCAGACTACAGAAAACAGCCAGAATCCAAGGTTCACAAAAAAGCTGAAAATGTCCTAGAGATGGGAACCTCCTGATATACTAAAGTGCTTCAGCTTCTGGTTGATAGAATTTGGCACTTAGACACTATAGAGACAGACAGTAGTAAATACTCTACATAAACAGTTCAATGCTTTGCTCAAACCACTCTAATTCTCCTTTTAATAATCCACCAGTTCTAGCAGCCCTAATAAACGTAAGACTAACAGGACAGTGCAGCCTTCTAACTGGATTCTGTTGCATACATTGGGAAGTGCTATACCCATGAGATATTACAAGCAGAAAAGTACGGTCGGATTACACTCTCATCTGTCTGGGGAGATCTTATACCAGAACTTATACTGTTGCTGCTAAACACATTGCAGCCCCTCTTACTCTCTCAAAATCAGACATGTTCAGTGGGTTCTCTATGCATGGCACAGCATATTGATGAGTCAGGTAATGAGAACCAGAGGAAAGAGGTGAGCAACTGTTACGGAAATTGTGCACCTCCTGCAACAGCTTTCTACCTCAGTCTTCATTTTCATCATTGTCACTCGGGTGTTCGCATGCTGAATCCTCCTCCTCATTCGTGAAGGCCCTTCATAACAATCAAGAATCCATCGTGGCTCTAAGGATCGCGATGCATCTCCCCACGGGCCCCTTCTGTAGAAAAGTTGCTCCTCAAGTATCATCCAGTCCTTGGCTGCTTTGCTGTAACCACACTGCAGCATCTGTGAGACAGAACCACTTTGTGCCACCTTTTGCACACTCCCCTCCTCCCATCCAGGAGAGACACCACCCCAGTGACTCAGAGGGATTTACCCAACCTACCGGATGGGGCCACTGCAGAGGGAGCGCTGCAGACCCAGCAAACACAGGTCCAACTGACCACTGAAAGTGTGCTGTGGGAGATGCTACTAGTCAAACTAAGATACAGTGACAAATATAAGCATGTCGCAAGCTTCAACCTCCTTGAAAATGGCTGCTTTTATTAGATTTCCAACTCAAAAGCAGTGAGCCAGGAGAACAGCATCACAGAGGTTTTATTCAGTCCAGTTTTTTCTGGTGAATGTTTGTGTCAAATGGCAACAACCATGCTCAATGAAAACACAGTCTGAAAGTCTCAGTCAGAAGTGTACTGTGCTCCCTCCAAGCATGGCACAAATTTAATTATTTCTACTTAGGAGGTCTGTGCAGGCTGTTGAGGGGCACTAAAATATCAATTTAAAGGACAGAAGAGGTGAGAATTTCAAAGAATGAAAAGCTTGTTGGTCTCTGATGGCCAATCCTGAAACAGAAACATACCTGTGAGATTTTACTGGCTATGAGCTTGAGACCTCTTGAAAAGTTTTACTGGCTGCTAAGAAAAAAAGGTGAAAGTCGTCACTTTCATTTCTGCCACTGTGAGAGTGGAATAATTCATTTAAACAAAAGAAAAAAGGCTCCTGAAGATAAAGTGAGGATCTGCAATCTGATTGGTGAGTGACACTATATCACACTTCAATGGTGATGTCAGGAAAGGAGTATTGCCTCATCAACTCTCATCATTTCTTTGGGCATACTACTCATCTCACTTGTGAAATGCCTGATTTCTCAGGGTAGTTCAAGAGCATCCTTTCAACAACAGAAAGCTGTTGCACAATATTCCTGTTCTTTACCTGTACGTGGTTCTTGTACAAAGAGGCGTACAGCTCCTGCCCAATTCTTCGGTACTGTTCCATACATGACACAAATCCCTAGAAGAAGCATCAGAACACATTACACCAAGGTGCTGCAGGTGAGGGGCAGAAGCAGGCATTAGTTGCTCTGCCTTTTCCAAGAATAATTACGGAATATGGCCCGCATCTGTGAGTTTGATGGCTCTACAGAAAATATAGTGATGAGGCAATCATCTGAAAGCAAGTTGCACACTGGAACTACTCAGAAGGAGAAAGAAAACAACAAATAAAATTTAAGGCTCCTCCTTTTGGAGCTGAATTAGTTAGTACTGCAAGTAGCATAAGAGACAATTATCTGTTGTAGAGGCCCCAGCTGAGGTGAGGATCCAGGATTTGTAACTATACACCTGCTCCTTGCTGCATAAACAGAAAGTACAGACAAGGGAATGGTCCATGTCCCCTTTTTGCCGATGGGAAACCAACTGTTTCCAAAAACATTTTTGAGATTTAGGAGCCTAAGTCCTCTGGCAACAAGTGACTTGGAGTATAAATACACTATTTAATGAGACTGTGATGCAGAGATGTCAGAGCTAGCTCTAGAACTGGGAATTTGTAGAGCTGTAGCAGTGCAAGACGACGCACATCATAACTGCCTCTGCTCTACTACACAACACAGACATGCCCTAAACCCCAGTGCAACTCAGGTGTTTCTGGAAAGATATGTTTTCCAAAGCAGTCTTGACAGAACTTCCTGGCCACCTTTCCTTCCAGAACACACTTGACTCACAGAACAGTGAGCCCGCATTAACAGTCATACATTTCATCTGCTGTTTTATTGGAATGAACTTCTCAAGCTAAGGGTCTCTGTGCAAGTACAAGACTGATGAACTGCTGTCAAGAGATTACGAGTTGCATTCCCCACTCTGCAAAAAGATTGTTATGTGATCTTCAGCAAGATATGCAATTGCCCTAAACCTCTACCTCTCCAACCACAAAACGGAGACTGTAATACTAACCTCAGAGTTACACAGGCTAAGATCATGAACAATGGCCCAGTGTGGTGAGATCTCTAAACTCAGGGAGTAGGGAAATGAAATGGGGTTTATTCTCTTAGAATCATGGAATCGTTTAAGTTGGAAAAGACATTTAAGATCATCAAGTCCAACCGTTAACCTAGCACTGCCAAGTCCACCACTAAACCACGTCCCTAAGCACCACATCTACACGTCTTTTAAATCCCTCCGGGGATGGTGACTCCACCACTCCCCTGGGCAGCCTGTTCCAATGCTTGACAACCCTTTCAGTGGAGAAAGTTTTCCTAATATCCAACCTAAACCTCCCCTGGTGCAACTTGAGGCCATTTCCTCTCATCCTATCGCTAGTTACTTGGGAGAAGAGACCAACCCCCACCTCGCTACAACCTCCTTTCAGGTAGTTGTAGAGAGCGATGAGGTCTCCTCTGAAGCTCCTTTTCTCCTAGGATATTCACTATCATACTAATTCCTCAAATTCACCTGTTAAACGTAAATCAAAGACAAGCTTCCAGCTTTGAAAATGCTAGCTTTGTTCTCCCCTTTCTCATGGCCATCTATGAAATTCTGAGTCCCAAAGAGACTTGAAGTAAAGTGTTTGTTGTCATGACATTTTTTTTCCCGATCAGAGAGACAAGTCCTACTGAAAGGCTGTGTATATAGCTGAAGCAGTGAACAACTGCTGAGCAAGCTACTGGCTTGTTTTATCTTATTGCATGAAGGCAACTGAAGAACTAGCACAGGACTCTGCTGTAATGGGCTGTCCAGCACTCATGAGACTGTTCTACAGCCTTGTAACTCAGACTTTTCTATGCAGACACAAGGATAGCTGCTCCATCTATTTCTCTCCTTGCTCAGTATCTCTTTGTGTGACTGCTGACAAGTAGCTACTAGGGGCACGTCAGTATCACAGCCTTCTTACTCACAGTCACAGGTAAAAATTCTCCTGTTTGACAGTGTATTTCCTGGAAAAAGATTCTAGCTATCCTATTACAACTACATGATGCCATGTCTAATCTTCTGGGCATACTTGCTTTAAAATTTTCCAAATTAAAAGGTCTCTGAAAGAGCAACTTTTTTTTCCTGAAGTCAATGGAACAGCACATTGGGACCTGACTCAGGATGATGCTCCTAATCACTACTAAAAGAAACAGAACCCCAAAAGTCACAGTATCCAAATAAATCATAAATATCTATTCCATGTGCCAGCCAAATGTGTAGGAAGGATGCAGGCCTACTTGAACATGATTTTGAAGCCAAAATAAGATTGCTTGCCCTTCCCAGGAACTTACAAAAGGTATACCAAAGCCATGAAATTTAAAAAAAAAAAAAAAAAAGGGAAAAAAAGGAATTAGAGTGGCTGACGATTAACTGCATTACAGAGAGTAGAAGTATCTGTTCCTTTGATAAATTTCTGAGGATTAGTAGTGGCAGAGAAGGCAGAGTTCGGAGATTATACAGAAGAGGTTAGAGTGCCCCCAGTGCCAGGCAAAGGCTCTCATGCCCACCCAAGCTTCCCTGACAAAGGTGAGATTGCTGTGAGTCACAGCACGAGGCTAAACTGGCTCTGAAAGTCTCAGCCTCTCACTTCCTAAAGCTATGGATCAGATGGGTAACTTTTAAATGCATGGACTCTGTGCCACGCTGGCAGTGATTCCTCACAGCAAACTGTCTAGCTGCTGCTTGCACTGTGCTATAATTAAGTTAACACACAAGGTCTATGTGGTGTGCCGATTACTGCTGGCTGCCAGCCAGGTCTGTACCCCTGCTGCGAAGTCACATTTATTGGTGTTTCCCTGCAGGAAGCTCCTGTTTTACACTGATGAAAGTCATTACATTTTTGTTTGTTTAAAGCATCATTAAACCTGTAATCACACTTGCGGCCTCACAAAACTATTCCATAATTCATATAAAACTCCCATAAAGGCTGACCTAGAAAGCAACAGAATCTCTGTGCTGTTGAGCCGGGCTCAGTACAAGAGAAGAGATGAGATCCCAGCTCTATGTGGACATAGGGTAAAAGCCATTCAGAATAGACAACCAATTCCTCCAAGTATTAACAACCATTTCAGATACCCACAGGCTATTCAAGCTGAGTCAGTGCTCTACTGGCAGCTGTTTCAAAGTTGCTCATAGTCTGTATTTCACTCATGGTCACCGATCAGACCCCTAAGGTCAAAGCTCACATTGGAAAGATTCTCACTGACTTCACTGACCCAGCTCCTTGCCTTTGAAACATATGAGGGTCCTAAGAAGGAAAAATTCTGCTAGCCATGTCTGGTGAACTGAAGACTAACCACTTTGGCTTCCAAATGAGCTACAGCTAGCCATCTTCAATCAGATGAACATGTCCCTGATGATCATCCCCACAAGAAAACTATCTGGTTGTAAAATGAAATGAACAGTTAACAAAACTGGAGATCACTGTGATTGGAAAAAACCCCGCAAAACAAACCAACAAACAAAAACAAAACCTGAAAAAGATATCCAATAAACATGGAGAATATAGACCAGGCTATTTATTCAGTGTTCAGTCAGAACAATTACACCGTAATGCTTAATGAACAACTAGTGCAAACAAGTTGCTAACAAATAAACAGTTTCCATTAAAAATTGTAGGTGGTTATCCTTTAAAATGGCAACTCTTTATGCAGTAGGTTAAAAACAACAGTGCCACAGTGTAATATCTATCTTGAACAAAAAAATATGCCAGTTTTGATAATTGTTAATATTGTGTGACATCATATAAGGTTTGAATTTCATATGCAGAAAAGCAGGTGTAAATGCAAGAAATATGACCTGCATTCTAGGGAAGAGCAGAATAAAAGGCCATATTGATCCATCCTGCCTAAAAATCTGAGTATGATACCATGCTTTAAGTCTTTTTTATACAGACTTCTCCACTTTGCAGCCTTAGACAATCACATTCCAAGTAGAATCAGGTTGTTTTGCTGCCTCAGATTCCCCAGCCAATATTTAGAGCTTGAAAAGGAGATGGAATTTGCAAGCTATTTCCCTATTAAAAAAAAAACAAACCACAGAATCAAAAACCGTTTCTCCTCTTGCTGCATGGAGACCTCATGCAAATAAGAGAGAAAATGATTAGCATTGGGGAAAGGTAAAATCAGCAAGGAGAAAAATGCTTGCAAACAGAGAAATTAGCATGCCAAAAAAACCCAGAGAGTGAATGTTCTATAATTTCTTTCAACTAAAGCAATTGAAAGGCTGCTTGTAATAAGAAACAGTTGAAAAGAAGAAAAGAAGGGGGGGGGGAGGGGGGGGAAAGGTTGAGGTATGACTTCTAAGTTAACAATTCTCTACTGAGCTCTGGAATGTTTTATGCCCAGGTTTTGTTTTTTTTTTTTAATATATATATCACTTAACACTCCTGCACCCCATAAATATTCAGGCTTGCCATAATAAACTCATATTGCATGATACAGATGCCACATATGCCATAGTTCTTTCCTAAAGAAACATTATGTCATTGGACCTCTGCACTTTGAGGCTTTCTTTGGAGAGTTAAAGGCTATGTGTTGTATTACACATGCACACAAAAGTATGTGCCAAAACTCTTAATAAATAAAAATAAACTTCAAGACAAAATAATTTCGGACTTGGAAGAGCCAAAAGAAAAGCCTAAATATCCAGATCTCTCACTGTGCCAAGTGAATAGTCTCATGGATGATAGCAAGAATACCCACATACTTGTTTTGAAGCATGTGTTTTAGTTATCTCTTGGCGAGGACTAGAACTAGCAATATTACTCTACTACTTTAGCTCTTCTGAGCAAAATAAATGTTATAAATATATAAGCACACATAGTAAGAGCATTCATATAGCATCACAGCTATAACAAAAATATCTACTCTTCTACAGTGCTTTTCACCAGTACATCTCAGAGGTGTTTATGAAGGAGGTCAAAGTCTTTAGCTTACAGATGGAGAAACTAAGACAAGTGAGTTTCTGGAACATCCTGCCACTATGACTTAGTTGTGGGGAAAGACGGGTTGGTAACCTGAATTAATCTGAAACAGCCCGATAAGCCCACAAAGAGGATGTATTATGGTGACAGCATGCAGTAGCGGGAGGGGGAAACAATTTGACAAACCAATTTGGAAATCCTTTCTACTCTTATGTTCCCAGTGCCAGATCATATTCTAATATAGCTGATTTACCAGATATTAGATCTTGTATCACAGGAACAGTCCATATACCTTATTCCTCTAACCTGGGCTTTCACAATTCTACATGGAAGGTTTTTTGATCTAATTACAGCTATTCAAGCAATCACTAGGTTTTTAGAAAGTATTCCATGGGCATAGAAAAACACAATAGCAGGTAAGGAGCTCTTAGGGGCACAACAAACTGCGTGTAAATAGCATGTGACAGTGGCAAAGAGTCTGTGCATGGCAGAAACAGATTTCATGACCCTGATTCAAGAAATCACTCTGTTTCAGGATGTGTTTAGGCATATATTTTTATATACAGATTGCCGGCTACTGAAGAGGGGCAGATCTGCCTTTAATCCAAGCATTTAAGATATAAACATACAGATAACGTAAATGCAGCACTGGGATCTTAAAAGTGGCAATTAAACATGCTTAAAACCTCTATGGGTGATGACTGCAAAAGAGGGAAACAGGAAATTAGCATTATTAGAATGAGAAAAATGACATGATATTAATGTGATACACTGTTCCCATCTTGAATCAAACAGAAAAGCTGCATTTTTTATGAAATAGAACACTAAGAAAATGCCATTTTATAAAGAGCAAATTGTTCAGTTTTACTTAAGTGTATATTTCTCAGCAGCTCACCATTAAATGGCACCCACTGTGGTGCAGCATTGCTCCTCTCAGCAGCCCCATATCCTATGTCCATCCTCTGGACTGCATGCCCTAACCAACATAGATCTCCTGTCACCGATTATGTGACTTAGGAAGGAGACACTTTCTCACAAAAGCGATTGATTCTTGCAGTCACCATCTAAAGCCAATAATCTTTTTAATGGAAAATACCTGAACCACTATGACTTACAGAGCTACAGAGCTAGATTGTCAGCAGTTAAGTTCTGAGCCTGAACTCTTCTGAGATGTGAAAACTATCTTGTATTCACTTCAGTTCTCATGCTCCTCCTTCTTCCACACATCTAACCAGAATTTCCCCTCCCAACAATTAAAACCCAATACTTCTGGTGCTTTCCTGCTAAATCACAGAGATTAAATCAATCCATTCTTCATCAGCCTCACAAGCACAGGATAGGATTACAGCTAGCATGGCAGTTTTACAGAGAAGAGTCTGAGTGTTATAGTAAATTACTGAAGCTGGGTGAGGACGTCTCCAATTCACCAGCCCTGTTGTATTCAGATACAGGGACAAAGTGCGTAACATCTCCAAGTTTACTACTGCTATTAAACCTAACACAGCGAATCAGAGACCAGGTACACTGCTACCCTGTGTAAACAATAAGCCACCCATCGTGTGACCAGACTATTTTTCAAGTAATTGTCTATGCATTAGGAAGCAGGTAGGTTCATTTCATAAGAGGAAAAATTGTTTTATTAGTCACCAGGTAACAAGCGTTAAGCTAAGGCAGACAATGTTTTCCTTAGCAGATCAAAGAGCAGTTTGTCCTAGTCCTTAGCATATACTCCCCACACTGAGGGTTGTTTGCAGGCTCTTTTGAATCACAAAATTGTTATTGCCATGTGGATTTTATTGTTACTTTGCCAAAATTCATTTAGCTTTTCAACAGACTGTAGTTCCAGCAGTTAAGTGTTGCATGGAAGCTTCGTGCCTCAACCCGCTAGGAGGCTAATGCACAGTGCCAACTGCTCCTAAGGATCATGGATGGATTCCTGGCATCGCCAGTTGGTTGGGGAATAGCAAACTTAATGAGAAAAACCTCCATATTTCAGTGCATCATAAATGTACCCACACAGAGGGGTGGGTTTCAAGAGGATAAACCCAAAGTATGGTGTACATGTGATGAGACTTCCACACTGTATTTATCAGCTAAACTCAGGCAGCACAGAAGCAGCTCTACTTCTATAGCAATTATGTATATGTATGTATGTATGTTTGCACACACACACTCCTTCAACAGATGATACTACTGAAAAGATGAATTCCTGGGAGAACAGATAACTTGTCTCCTAATACCAAAAAAGCACAACGGGAGGCAAGACAGCTTTGTTCTTTAGTCCTATCTCTAAGAATGACTTCTGTGACTTCGGGATAATTCACTCAACCTCTTGAGGGCTCTGTTTCCATCCTGCTACAGCAGAGGTATTAGCTTTTACCTCTAGTGAAAGGTGAAGGTCAGACTTTGGCATTATGGGGAATAGAAATGGGGTCTCTTCTTTCCTTCACTTGTTCTTACTCACCATTTTCCTATTTCTATTTAAAATGGTGATTTTCTGTGAAGTCCTACAGGTGTATGTAACTTAGGGCTTTATTACACAGTATCTCAGTGCATTTATCTGAAAGCCTACTGGCATTTTCTGATTACATTTGAATTATGGTTTTTATTTAAGAAAAATGTGCACTTCTAATCCTTTAGCTGAAGAAAATTCTGTAAACATTAGCATATGCTTAGAGCTCAGAGTACAGAATACAAAGAAACATCTCTTCCCTGACCCCTAAAATTATCAGTTTTCCTAAAATGACAGTTAAAGGTGACATGATTACTTCTGGAATTTTTTACTGCCTGTAGAACAATCCTGGATTCTACAGGCTACCTTGCAACAGAAGGCATGAATGGAACACAGATAGGCACAACCAAGCTTTATCTTTAATTTCGCTAGCAAAGATGAGAACAACAATAAATGAATGGTTAGTAACCTATACCCTCGTTTAGGAGAAACCTTTAAGTTCATCCTGCAGACATTTCTAGAACCTCCCCTGATTTCCTGTTCTCTACTTCCACATACCACCATCCAGTTCACACAGCCATTTTAAGTCCCTGCTGTCTGATAAAAACTCATACTTAATTTTCTGGGCACCCAGACTCCTATGTGCATTTTATACTGCTCCCTGTGTGAGACAAGACAGCGTATATAAACTCATAACTTCTTGATAAGCAAATTTGGTCATAATTCTTTTCCTTATAAGAATTTCTAATAATAAATAGCATAATTGAAAAAAAAAAATCTATTATTTGCCTTTAAAAATAGAACAAACATAAACAATAGAACAAACTTAAAAAATAATGAATAATGAAAAATTATTTTCTTGTGGGAAACTGTGGACGAAAATGCTAATTCCACCGGAAGTTTTAAAACAAAAATGTACGTTTGATTCAGTTTAAATTGCCACTTCAGGCTTTTGAATCAAACAATCCATAAAAAGCAACTTAATTCAAACAATTTCTTTCTGAAATAATTATAAATAAAATGTTGCATCAAAATTCCAGAACAAAATGGACATATTTGAACAAAGAAATATGAAAAATTATTTGACTTTCTATATATTCTAGAAAAAAAAAAAATTGCTTCAGTGGCTAGTACTTGTTTCTAGGGTTCCTCTGCAACCAAATAAAACTCTGCTTTCATCCACATTAACACCATTCAACTCATTTGGCATCTTCTGTTATGTGAAAATAAAACTGTGCAGCCAGCAGCTCTTGAAAGATGAGATTTCAATGCCAACAGCTTTAAACATTAAAGTCCACTCACTGAAATCCTATATCCGAGCTTAAACCTGAACCAGACACAACCTCTAGCTTGAAAGGCAAAAATATATTTAAAAAAAATATGCAGGAAAAGTAAAAGAAACATCTTTTCATACAATGTGTAATTAAATGAAAGGACTTCACTGCCACAGGACACCACTGAGTTTAAAAACACAGAAAAACTCCCTCTGAATAGTTACTGACAAAAAGTTTTGGAAGAGATATTATTTCCTGTATTCAGGTTTTTAAGATGAAACTGATATTAATCAAGAAAGGAGCAACTTTGCTAGGATAGATCTTCTACTGCGCATTGTGCTGTCATGTGCCATCTCCTGTAGCAACCGGTACTGGATTTTTAGGGGACAGACTGTGGGGTGAGTGGCCTGCGGGTCTGAGTTGGCCTAATTCGTATTCATCATCATACAATCTTTATAGTCCAACTTCTCTGTTAAACAGTTATCTTCAATGAATGTCGAAACTATTCCCATACATTTCAGAAAGTTCAGTGATTTGTATTACATAAAATTAGACAGCTCTGCATTTTATGTTTTCATGCAGTTCTTACCTAACTTATTGACCTGTTGAATTATTTCTTTATGATCTTGTAAACAATCTGAAAATGATAAATGAGCAGTGTGTCAGATATCCACTTAAGAGGACACAAAAATTTCTTTGTTCAAAGTTAAAGAAACTTTTTCCAGCTTGCTGCAGCATACTGTAATTTAGCTTTGAGCCAGTTATTAAACCAGACAATAATATTATAATGGAAATTGTTTAATATACATCATTAATAGTAAAGTGCCTGCTTTCATTGAAGTAAAACAAAAAAAAAAAGTCTGCTATGAGCAGTTTTGAAATGAATATTTGATTCCAAACTTCCCTTGTGCATTTAATGACATGCTAATTTACATTTTAATTACTTCCTAAGAAATCAAAGCATTTGTTGACAGAAGAACATAATGTCAACTTCACGGTGCACTGTTGGTGGATAGTTAATGAACTTAATTAGATAATTAGTGATGTTAATTATCCTTCTATTATGAAGATAAAGATGTTACACAAATGATGCATTTTTCAAAGAAATATCGTTATATGCTTGCTTTTTTAAACTCAGTTAACTTGAAAAGCTGATAAAATACCAAATGAGTGATTGGTAAGAAAAATATTTGTTTAAATAATAATTGTGATAGTGTTTCAAATATTTCTATCTTCTTCATTTCACCTACCATGAACTGCTAAGTTGAGCTCATCCCTCCTTCATCCCAAATTAGCAAGCTCTTTTTGTTCAACCCTGCTCTCTTTTTCACTACCTCACATACCTCCCCGCTTTAAACAACCACTCTCTGATGCAGTGGCTCTACTATTGTTTGAAAACCCAGGCTGGTCAGCATCAGCCTTGATTTTACAGTCAATTATTGAAAGATGCTATAACAATGCAGGAAAGAAGGAGCTAGTGTTTGAAGGCACTGGTCCGCTATTTAGCTCTGGGTTCAGCTGCTAGTGTTGCCACTGACATCTTGGGTGCTAATGGCCAAGTCGCTGTAAATTCATGTCCATCAACTTGAGATAAAGCTTCTTTCTTACAGAAGTCAAAGCCCACTGACACACAGCGTTTTGAGCTAATGCCGATTATATATCTTGGGGTTGAGTCTTCTTGTGCTCTGACAAGAGCCTAGGAATACATCATCAGCCTTCCGGTTCAACTTTAAACACTTCTACTTGAAAAGCCTTGTTTAAAACTACCTTCTAAAACACAGACTTTTGCACACAGACATCTCACCCAAGAATTTGTGAGTATGATCTGTACATATTAATTTTAAACAGGTCATTTCTCCCTCTTCCCCCACACCTAATGCAAAACCTGTAAAGATGGCTGCAAAAAGTGTGAAGCAAGACTGAAAGCCAGGAGTGAATGAAGCTCCAGTGCTCTTTCCTGATGGACTCATGTGGGATGAGAGCCCTGCCCCAGACAGGACTAATTCTGTATCTGTGATGCAGCTACTATTTGTACTAAGTAAGTCAGTCCTAGTACTGTACAAAACACATCAAAAAACTCCTGTAAGTGTTGATGTAGAGATTTACATTTTCAGCATGGAAGAAATTTAAGCTTGTAGCTCAAACTCCCACTGAAGTCAATGGAAATTTTATGTTCAAATACTTCTCAAAATACAATGCATTACTGCCACAGGTGAATCACTAGAGATATTAGGTATGCTAGCCATATTTATCTTAAGAATGAGTGTTACATGTGAAACAATTTTTAAAAATTTTTTTGCTGGCTATGAATAATTTTCTGTAGCAACAACACTTTTAGCTGCTGGCCTAAGAGAAAAGCCTGGTGAATAAACACATGAGAAAACTAAAAAAGTAAATTTCCTGTAAATCTAAAACTAAAGAAAGTCCTAAAGACTTTGAAATAACATGTTGTTTGAAACATGCCTCAGTCTTTCTCAGACTTCAAAAGAAACATTAACTCCTAGAAGAGATTTGATTCTTCCTCTTGGGAATCTAACTATAGAGGCAGGACTTGACAGACAAATTTTAGTGGAGCTTGCTCGAGAGACATTTGCTATTACTTTAACCAAGGATATCTGTTAGGAAACTATGCAGAATTCAAGTGGTCCTTGGTTATATCACTGTCTTCTTGCTCAGTGATAAGATGAGGACATACAACTCACTTTCCTAAATGAGTTAATGAACTTGCAGTTTCTTTTCAGCAGGTACATCAAGACTGCTTAGCCATCAGTATAAATAAATAAAATATTACATTGTAAAAAATTAAAAGGAAGAATTTTCAAAAGGAACTGAAGTAGATTCTGTGTCTGACAGTGACTTAAGTCTCAGCCAAGAGGTCTTTTCTTGGAGCTCCTGTCTTCAGAAATTTATCCACAGAGACAAAGAAGGCTCTCGCTGACACATTGAGGCAGATTTGCTGTGGGTTTAACAATCTGCCTGTTGCTTACAAAAGTAAGCACAAGACATGGGCTCTTACTGAAAAACCAATGAAAGAAAAATTAATCACTCCCAGTCAAGCCAAACTTAGCACCTTGTATTTTCTGGTTTGTAGAGCTACACTGTTAAATGCTTTTTTTGCCATTAGCTCTGCAGTGACCTTGCATGCACTGAGGGCAGCAGAGCAGAAACGAAGATATCCATCAAACTGCTCAAAAATCCCTAGAGTTCAAAGGCTGCATTCTCCCATCACTTAACTAGGAGGAATTCTCTTGAAACGGACAGAGTGACAAAACTGGCACAAAGGAGGTCAGATGCTGGCTCTTTATCTATAGCTGTCTTCACAAGTGTACGTTTGCTGACCAAAATCCTACCATAAAGTTTCTGGGTTTGCAATTACAAGTTAGGAGGTCTCTGTTAACCTCTTCATTCTGAAGACTGGGATTAAAAAGACCTTTTCTATTTCATTCTCTCAAGGTATATGGGCTTGTGGCATAGAGGAATGTAATTAATGAACCAAAACAGGAGAGGACAGGCATGATCAGGCCTGCTGTAAAACTCAGGAGGCTCTGCATTTCTTATAAAGGATAACAACTATATCTACAGCCCCGAGGCAGCGTGTCTTACAGTAGTTAGAAGTATGCTGCTTGTAACCTTGCTCAGGCACTCATCCTCAGGAAGAACCTCAGGACACTGCATGGTAGAAGCTGTTGACTTATTTACAATTTACTGAAATATGATTGTTATACTGGTCCCTTGTTACTCTTGCAGCTTGTTGAAGACAACAACGAGTCAGTCATTGCTAACCTAAAAATTAAATACATATGCTAGATTCTGACAGCAAAATTGGGGAGGGGGGGAGAGGGACAGGGGGAGGAAGAGAGGAGAAAGAGCAAGACATCAAAAGGCTCACTTTGAAATAGGGAAGTCAATGATTTGGAAACCTTTGGCACTGTATTCAGAGTCTTACAGACCCTCCTGCTGGCAAACTTGCCCAACTCTGTCACCTGTAAGCATTAAAAAAATCTGACTTTGTACAGTGCTCCTCTTGCTCCTGCATGGCTACTCAGACTTCCAAGAAAGCACAAGATAGCAATTACCATAGCAGATCATCGCCCTTCTACTACCAGAAATGGGATCACACTCTCCATTCTGAATGATCATGCAGTTCAGACAAAGCCCAGAGCAGAGCATGAGATAGCAAAGTGGATTCAGAAATATGGGGAAAACACAGCTGCATTTGATTGCTAATTTTGACATTTGCCATCAAATAGCAGTGAATTGGTTTCACTGATGCTGGAGATCCTGAGTGAAAGTACAGCAGAAACATGGGGCCTGATCCTTTGCTGGAGTATATAGTTTGAATTTTGCTGGTTTTTTCCAGATTAACGATTGGGTCTCAAAAGCACCCTTGCCATCTTGTAAATGACAACAGGGAAAAAGTTGATAGTTTTGAGGGGGATGTTTAGTATTTTTTTGTTTTGTTTTGTTTTAAATCTGCAGCAAATGCTACTACTGCTTCAACTTCTTTGTTTATTTTTGGTCTATAAAGGAATCAAATTAACAACCCAGTAACCAACCCATTTCTTCTTTCTACTTAGCAAAGCTTTGAAATCCTGGCTGAATTTCTGCACTTTTCTCAAATTTAATAAGTCTTTCTCAGTTAGGAACAACTGTACTTAGCTCTCAGTAAATGCAAAGATTTTTCTTTTACTATGGGATTTAAAGGCTTTGTCTCTCACTATGTAGTTCATACTGCTACTTTTCCTTTTATCTCAATGTTTCAACGAGGTGCCTATTGCTGTAGGACATAGGTCCATAACTAGCAGTAGTGAAGACAGAGGCCAGTATCTGAAGACTTTTCCTAAGTGAATACAGTAGGCACTTGAGACACCGTGAATGATACAAAATCACATTGCAGCACCTTTAAAGTGACTGCCAAAGTGAGGTCAAAAATACAAGTTAGAAGCACAAATACCATTTACTTTTAATGTAACTTGTGCTCCCAACTTCCTTCGATACTCAAAATCCCACCTTATACCTTGTTTGTGAAGTGTACAAAGAAAGAGGGTGGTTGGGGAGCAAAGAAATTAATTTTCTTCCCCTTAGATTTCATCTCTCTGAAAAGTGCATCAAACTCTTTCAAAGATAGGCTGGAGGGAGAAAAGGGGAGAGGGAGAGTGGAGAAGAACATTTGGAACTGTAGCTTTGCATGTCGTTGAGAGGAACAATTTATCAGAGTCGTGGAGCTGTCAGTCCTTGACATGATAAGGAATAACACCAAATGAGTAATGTTTCCTCCAAACCCAGCTCCTTTAATTACAATCTTCCTCCTTGCAGAAGAGAGACAGAAGATGCAGAAACACCAATTTCATGCACTTGTGCCTGAATAATGTCTCCGTGCTGCCTTTTCCAGATGGCAACCTTTTCACTGGAGGAACTAATGATGTGGGCATATTTAGGGAAAAACCAATAACGGAGTCTTTAACCTTCAACAGCAAAAAGCATGTTGTACAAAATGTTCCTTGGGATACATTTACAAATATCAATTACATTGCTCACTGAGGTGTAATCAGCTGTAATAATCAAAATTAATTTTAAAAAATAATTAAACAGACCCCAGGGCAAATAGTCGATGCTCTTGTAGTATGACATCACAGTCTACATATGTACCTGGGAAGAACTTGCTCGCTCTGTAAGCAGCAAAGTGATTTTAAGGAATGAGAAGGATGCTGTGGCATGCTGAGAAAAAACCTGCAGCTCAGAAGGTACTATCAGACACATTACTTGTGTATCATAGCCTTCCTGATCAACACACCTGGAAGTGAACCAGTCATCACTGGGGATAAAGCTGCAACCTGCTACAGCTTGAGCTAGAGGATTAAGACTCCCTAAACTGATGCTGTAACAGACTCACTGTCTCCTCAGCAGGAGAAAAAAAGACCTTAATATGTTCAGCACTGCAATAACACAAGCTCAGACCAAAGCTCTGAATATTCTGTCAATGCACTGCTGCCCTACCCTATAGGTGGTTACTCTAGCCCTAACACACTTAAAAAGCACCAGTTAGATGTTACTTGTTTATTTGTATTCTTGACAAATGCCAAGCAAAAACATGGAAATGGCCCTCTCTCTCAGCAAAGGAGGAGCTTACACATGGAAAAGATAGTCCAGCTGCATTGCTGGCAGTAGGAATGCTGCACTCCCTCCAGACCTATCCCTGGTTTATATAAGCACTTGCCTCCTTGTCTCCTGAGACTAAACTAAAATTTGAACCTTTAATACTTCATACTGAGTAGAAAATGAAAGGACAGTACTATGGTAATACCTGATCCTTTCTACTAAGTCAGTGTATGAAGGACAAAGTTTACATAAGGGATGTAAGTCAAAAGCAGCAGCAAAGCCAGCATTTCCTCACCTTGCTCTGACCCAAGCAGAGCCCTGTGAGCACAAACACACACGGGTTGCTTAGGTTTTTCTTTTCAAGTGCAATAATTAGGCCTCATGCAAAAAGTATGCATTAATACATTATATGTTAAGGCTGCCAACCGAAGTTCTTCAGATCAATGTCTATTTCTTAGTGATTACTTCTGGCAGTCTAGAAAAGGAACCTTAACTGCAATAGGTGTCTAGTTTACAATGGCACATGTCAACAGACATACTCAGAAGCCTCCCAAGTCCAGACAAACTCTCCAGAGCCATATCAGAGGCAGAGCCGGTGGGAGAGCCAGAAAAGACAAAAAGCAGAAGTTACCTCAGATTTGCATGTTATTTCCTTTGTGTTTCGGCCAGGCATCAACTTAATAGCTGAAGAGAGGCTTTCACTCCAGGAATTGTGCTTGCTCTGTGACAGGCCTGGACCTGCTTTATTCTGGAGAATCTTCTTTTCAGATGCTGTGGGCCAGAACAGAAAAAAAAAGCTTGTAACACTTGAAGTTGAGCCTGTGGGAAGGTAGAGGGTTTGTACCCACATTACACAAGACACAACAACATGGCAGTGCCTCACTCCGGCTGCCTTGTCCTTCTATTTATAAGAGGAGCATTGAATGAACATGTACTTCTCAAGCCTTTATTTAAAAGCCTCACAGAGGTCTGCCATAGACCACTGTCGTTACACAGACATGAACTTTGAAGCCCTGCAGCACTACACACATTGTGATGTCATTCTTCACCCAAATATCCTCCCTTTTAAATTCTCTGATGGGATACAAGTGTCTAAGGAGACTTCTCTTCCTTGCACAAGCCTCTTGTACAGCACAAGCCTACAACATCACCAGATGATTACAGAAGGGCTGCGGCATGACACAGAAAGCAGTTACAATGCTGGATGAGAGAAACTGAGATCTGCTTTATCTAGCAGGTGATGTGCAGAGGAAGGGTATAACCAAGGAATCAGTGGCTTTCCATTAAGCGCTACATTTACTGCAATGTCTTTGCTTACTACAGTGAGTGTTCCATAAAAGAACAGAGACCTATAAAGTGTTGCCAAGCTTTTGTCATAATTTCTTCCCATAAAGGAGTCATCTCCGTTATCTTCATGTCCCTTTCTTTGTCATTTCCTTTTACAGAAAGATCCATCTTGTAAGTGTCCTCCAGAACCTGCCGCCTCTGAGAAATGAGCTGCTTCCAGATGATTTCTACTGTTCTCAGAATCTCCTGACGGACTAGGAAACAAAAGAAACTACAAATGAAGAATCATTTTTTGTGTAACGAGTCAAGCAGCAGATAAAGCAAAACCATCTCATTTGGAACAGCACTGGTCCAGAGTAACTGCTGGAGTCAGTGGAGTTGCTCCATTTTGTCTACTGCCTCCATAGGTTCTAAGCCAGACTAGTTAGTCTAATACAGAAAAGAGCAGGACATTTCTTTTACTATATTTCAACTCCCTGAGAGAAACAAGTAGGAGTGACTGATGATACTAGCTAGTTTCTGCCTTGGAAAACCATCTCATCAGAATTTTGATGATCTGACTATCATACGTAGAGTGCTAAAGCATCCTGTTGCCAAACATCATTAGAGACGGTGGAGGAAGGTAACCAAGTCATGAAACAATTTGACACAGCAACTGCATGCTATACAAGGAAGTGCTGAGCTGTTCTGCTGTATTTCCCTGCAAATGAGACTTATTTGGTTGCATCATATCCAAGCCAATATATATTTAAAAAAAAAAAAAAAAAAAAAGAAAAGAGCATCACTCTGCTGTAGGGTTCAGCTAACAGCCCCCACACTGAATCCTGCCCAAAATTTTTTCCAGTGTTTCTCTTAAAAGATCAAAATATTTCTTCCTGAGTACAACAGACAGACACAAGCTCTGTACAGGCCTTGAAAAAAGAAATAGAGCTACAAAGAGCAAGTAGCTGGGCACTGATACTGGCCACAACATGGGGAAGAGATCTCCAAACTGATATCCATTACTCCTGAGGATGTGGGTTGTGAATTTTGAATAAAAAGCTATGATGTGAACAGAAGTAATTTTTAGCACAACCTTCTTTTCTCTATGCTGTGCCTACACACCGAAGAGGCAATTAAGTAGCATTTGCACAAGCTGGTCTGATAACTGTTTAGGCCAGGCACTTTCCTGCTCTGTAAGCCAAAGGCAACGTGTGCCATAAATTACCATCATCTGGAGTAGGCAGACTGCCTTTTTCCTCTTCACTGGGTGCAAGGAAAATTTGGTGATACGAAGCCAACTTTGGTTTTGCATCCACCCCAAAACCTTCTGGACAGCTGTGCCAAAAAAAAAAAAAAAAAAAAAGAGGGCACGTGAGGAAACCAGACTTAGAACAAACTGGGGATAGTGAAAAAGCTAAAGGTATTTCTACACATCCACTCCTACTCGATTCATTTAGTAGACCAATATTCCCAGGCTCGAGGGCTTACACCAATCACATGATACTGAAGAATTGACAGGAAGTGGGAACTAAACCACTTCCAGTCTGGTTTTCAAAGTCAAGGAGCACTAATCGAGATCCTATGGATCACTCTCTTGTACATGCCTTATCCCTGCACTTCTTAGTGCATTTGTATCTACCACTCATCTCAATTAGCTGGAACACAGGGCTGCACTGGCGTAGCCAGATTGCATCCAGCTTTCTTGCATCTCCCCTGAGCATCTTGTATGCCATCTCTTTGCTCCGAATTTCTTCACTAAAGGTATCTTCCATTTTATGGGAAACACTGCCTTGCCGTATCCTACACCTGAACTGCTTATTTAGTCCAAGTTCTTTGCACCAATGATTGTTCATTCAGTTTATAAAGCACTCAGCATAAAAAAGCTGCAGACTTTAGCACCATGATGTTAGTGTCACGTAGATGTGATT
Source organism: Fulmarus glacialis (assembly GCF_000690835.1). Classification (NCBI taxonomy): domain Eukaryota; kingdom Metazoa; phylum Chordata; class Aves; order Procellariiformes; family Procellariidae; genus Fulmarus; species Fulmarus glacialis. The sequence goes on from NW_009197938.1 coordinate 37,567, forward strand.
ATAACTGAGAACATCACCATGGCCAAAAAGAGTTAGTGCTGCTTTGGGGGGGTGTGGGGGGGGTGTGTCAGATAATTTACCAGTCAGCAGGTAAAAGACACCAGGAATTTCAGCACAGCAGTAATACTTACAATAAATGCCACAGGCTTAGTTAAGGCATCCAGACAACACATACTTGGTCACAGAAGTGCTGTCAATAATATATATTATATATAGCCACTAGCAACATACTACGTTCTTTCAATTGTAAACAGGCACTACTGCATGGGAGAGTCAAATCTCTTGGGTATGCAAAACTGTCATTTTTACTTCTGATTTTCTTTTAAATACCACAATTCTGGTTCCCTGGATCTGCTATGTTTGGCTTTTGGATAACACCAACACTTCTCTAATTTTTTTTTTTTTTTAATGTTTATGTTCTTGCTACATACAAACAATCCGTACCCCATCTCAACAGTTTTGGCCTGGAAATTATTATCTGACTGGAATAAGAACAATCAAGAAAAAGAGCACCTCAGGAAGTGCAGCTCATTTCTGGTGTGATACTGTGTTAAAGGATTCAATTCAGACCATCTAAGCAGCACAGAAAGTTTTCATTGAAACAACAAACATCATTATAGTGAACAAAGCACTAGCCAATGTTTGCTTATTTTGACAAAACAGAGTTGTCCAAAATAAATCCCCAGCTTACATTAGCAAGAGTACCTCTGACACATCACTTGTATGAATAGCAAACAGAGTGGGTATGGATGTTCTAGCCCTACCCAAATCAATGGCAAAACTCCCAACTTCAGTACAACTAGGACTCTGCAGCTCAGATGCAAGTAACAATAACCATAACAGAAAGATTCACAAGATCCATGCACAGTTTTATATATATTTTAAATGTACCCACACAAGAATAGCTTGGATCAGAAAAACCACCTCCCTAAATTAGTCCATGCAGATGTCTCGGAGAATGGCCACCTGCATGCTCGTGGAGTGATTCTAGCCCACATCCCAGGAAGATTTCCAGATTCTCATTTTAATGATGGGCTCATGAGACAACTCCACTGAAATCAGTTCAAGCTTGTTAACTGCAGTTACTACTCCAAAGTGAGTAAGCTGCTGGAAAAGTTGGATGAGTAGAACAGATACACACAGATGTTTTGGTTAATAAAGAGTACCAATTAAATCTATGTGCAAATTTAAGGGTTCTGCTTAGACAAACATGCAAGCTTGTCTGGGTGTCTCTGAAATGAAATACCCTTTTCAAAATGAAAAAAAATGGAATTAAGTGTTACATTATTACCATCCACTGTGCCTTGCTTATTACACCCACAAACACACATCCTAGCCTGCCTCTGAGCAAGAGAGGTGATAGGAAATTTTCTGCTCACTAGTATTTCAAGGAGAAAATAGCCTTCTGATTGAAGAACTTTCTTGCTGAAAGACAATCCATTACCTCCGGAATACTGAGCACATTAGTAATCTTCTTTTCCTCCAAATTAAATGATAAAAAATTACATCAAAACATTTCTGGTTTTGTTTTTCACTTTTTTAAGTGTATGAGGAAAACAACCATCTTTCCCCAAGTAGCTTTACTCTGCCACTTCAACAGACACCAAATCAGAGCGGAAGGTGTGCCCTATTTAAAGCAGAATGGTGCTTTAAACCCCCAGAGCACTGAGCCCAATGGGTCAAATGCTTGCTAGGATACAGTACATATACTACATCCAAAGTCCTTTGTCTAGCTGAACCCAGCTCAATCTCAGCTTCTAGCGATTCCCCAAAATGGATATTGCCTAAGTTTTGTGAAATCTCCCCCTCTGCACCCACTCCCATAGATAACAGCACAGAGATGTAAACAAACGTTATACTGAGACGAACGTGTACCTGCCCGAATTCAGTTGGCAAAGGCAGTACATTAGGCAGACGACAAAATTATTATTTGAGTTGTAAGTTGCAAAAATAATGTCCCACTGCTCCTGCAGGACATTGAGAGTGTTCAGGACATTAAACTGTTCAGGCAGCGATTGTTGTGGTCTGGATAGGCAGTATAGGATGGCTCTGTTTACACAGCTGTATAGGGCACTGAGGAAAACTTCCTTTTGAGAAACGGAGCTTTCTAAGACCTGTGAAAACACAAAACAGCAGAGTACTTGGCTTGCTCAAAGAGCTCTCTCCCCAAAGATCCACTCCTCTCACTTCATTTAAGCTGTTACAAACTTATTTCACAGAATTCCCCTGAACTACCTGTTAGATACAAATTCAATTTTCCTGTATTTCTGCTGAAGTCCCCAGAATTGTGGAGGAGCTTAATTTATTCCTGTTCAGCAACACGTACATAGCCAACAGACAGTGGCACAAAAAAGCTAACTATCCCTTCATTACGCTGCACCACCTAGCTCTGACTGTCATTTAGAGGCATTAAGCGCTCATGCAAGAAAACAGGAATAATCACAATCACAAAATGTATTACAGCAATCTTCTTGAGAATTGCGGTATCATGACCTCAGTGTGAAACAGAGCACATTACAACATGTTGATAACAGTTGGAAAAAAATTTCATGTGACTCACCCCCATAATCTGTTTGGCAATGAAGATCAGGATTTGCTTGGGGTCAGCAGCAAACATTCTGCTGTTCAGCTTCTCAACCAGCTTCTGAGCACAATAAACAATATTCATCATGGATACAGGTGCAGTTGATTCTGAAGTGCCATGAGAATCACTGCTCCCTGGAGAGGATACAAGAGGGTTGATTATTCCAAAACAAGCTGAAATGCAAAAAAAAAATTATGTGAGATGTAAGGTACCAGAGCTGAGAAGGAACAGTCTCATGCCATAATGTCTCAGAGTTGGGACATGTCTAAGAAAACTCTAGGTCTAGCAGAAATACCTTACCCAGATTGGAAATAATGGCTCCATCCTAAGGACAGAACCAATCTCACTAAAATACCAACATGAAGGATTGGTCCAACTAATGACTCAGAAACAAGAGCAGCAACAACTAAGTTACCAGGGTTGTTTCCAGAGGCACTCGAGGATAAACCTAGGTTTCTCTCTAAGTACTCCCTTTTAAATGTCCAGAATCTGTTCTTAAAAAGAGAGAAAAAAGTGAAGAGGCTCTCTAGAAAAATGGTAAAACTACAGTAATTTATGCAAACTGGCCTACAGCAGGACTGTCCTTCTAGCTACTGTTTCCAAACCTTTCTAGCAATTACAGCTATATGCTAAATACCAGCTAGCTAATGATCTGATCCTCACCACTCACCTCTTGGTCTTGTTTTCCCCTCGCCTTGGCTGGTAACATGGAAGACATCCATAGCAGACAGTAAAACTTTTGTCTGAAAATGTCTCTTCTGCTCACTGGTGGCATCCTCTGGAGAAGCCTATATAGTGACCGCATACATATTAGTACAGCAGGAAAACTGCCAGGAAATCAGACTCAAATTTACTTTCAGCCTTTATTCAAAGGCCTTTGATTTCATCGGATCTTTGGCAGATTATGCCTGTCAAAGATTCAGATTCAGTAAAAGTTTTGCTTAAAGAAGTGAGTAGAAATTCCAAGAGACACTCAATACTATCTGAGAGAATTCAAAATGCCCAACATTTCCCTTAAACACCTAGGTACCGTGTTAGGAAGAGGAGAGGAAAAACAGCACAAAAAGAGCAAGGACAACTACTCCACGTCACTTGCACACTTTAGCTCTTGGTGTGGGCATATTAAACAGCTGCTGCAAGCTGAGAAGTTATCTGTGACAGCTAATCCACAGTAACACATAAATTGAAGAAGGCTGGTGTACTCCTCCGTGCAAAGGCAACAAGGCACCTCTCACACATAGTTCAGAAGAGTGCATGTGCGGACAGTTACTGGGCAGCAGATGAGATGGCAGAACCTCACACCCTAGCTGGGAAAACAGGAAATCTTACATACACTCTATAGCTGATAGCCAGCACAGTTGCTCTCTGCACACTGAACACAAACAAGGTTTTGCACAGGGCCAGAACCTAGCTTCACAGGTGGTTCCCAAGAGATCTTGCCCTCAGGGAATTTTAGCTCCATTCAGCAGGCTCAGGACTCAGATAATCAGAAGAGGCATCTTCTATTTTAAACTGTACCAAGCCTTGAGATGTTATTGTATAAGCCTCTAGGAAACTGCTGCTCCGCAAGATGATTTAACTCATGACAGTTGCAGTCAAGCTTATGTTCATTACTATTTGTATTACTAAGCTAAGTCTGCATCAGAACTCACATCTGGGACACCTGGACTATTGACAATTTGGAGCTGAAGGCCACTTTCCATTTTCCCTTTCTTCAGACTACTTTGACTCTTTCCAGTGCTTTGAGTGGTTGAAATCCATAATCCAGACTCAGCTGTTACAGCTTGTATTAATCTGTCCTAAAAGTGGAGATAGTTGTTTTTGGTTTATTTGAGCACTGAAAGGAAATTGTTTTCTCAAAAATCAGTACACAGGAATGCTCCATGTGAAAACTTCCGTTCTCAACAAATTCAAGTGCTGCTCTAATGACAAGCAGGTATTACTAAGGAAAAGGGAAATTTTTTCATGTCTTACTTCAATGTTAAATGTTGCCTGAAAAATACCTTTATTGTTGTCTAGGGGCAGCATTTTCTTAGTTCACACGAATGCAGAGCAGGCAGAAAAAGCCCTTCTTCCTTGCTGAAAAGGTAGGAATTCCATTCCACTAAGTAGGCTGGCCAGATCTGCCAGGAAGTAGTACATGCTGTCTAAGAGCTGTGATCCCAGCCTTATCCTAGACTGTTGAAAATGCTGACTGAATACACCTCTTCATCACTGTTAGCACTTTTTTAACTATGCCACCAGCAGGATACCTCCTGTCCTTCCACCCCCAGTGCAAGGTAGAGCAGCAAAGCCTGATGACTACAAGAGAGACCTCAAGAAGCAGCTCAAGTGGATGCCTTTGTTTGTTTGCTGGGATGTTAAGAAGACTGTCCATCAGGAGGACTCGCACAAAATCCCACACTTGTTTCTTGGCAGGGTGTGGTAGGAGCGGGAGAGAAGAGGGATCAACACAGCCTTTCCCTTCAGCAATGGCTGGACCATCAGGAGACAAAAGGCCTTCAGAGCCTCCCTGTGGAAGCAGACAGCAACGCATTTTAACTCATAGTGTCCTTTAAATTTCCTCCTAACAACCCACCTGTGATGTGAAGGGCTTGTGCTGGCTCAGATGCACGTACCTTGGGTGGTCCAGAATGGAAAGCAACCATAGCCAAAGCTTTCAAGAAGTCAGGATAGTGCCACACGGGGTCCTGAGTATAATTGTGATAGATCAAGGACAGAAACTGGATAACGTTCCCTGGATAGGCAATCTCCCAGGAGGCTTCTGCATCTGCAATAGGCTTAACACAAATGTGCATCTAGTCAAGGCAGCGTTCCTCTCACTCATATGAGCTCGTCTTTGCTCCTCTCTAGCTACTCCTAAGGAACTAAGCAAACATGACATGGCCACAGAGAGGTCAGGCAAAGCACAAGCAGTCAACTCCCAGCTTGTAGACCAAAGGTACACCCAGTCAGAAAGGTGGCATATCCTTATCATCAAGAACAAACAAAATGGGTAATGCTGTGTTCAGAAGTTCTTAAACATGAGCCCATCACATCATCTGCTATGTAACTTAACCAGGCCAATAGCTGTGCTGACACTTTGAAGCCCCTGCTCACTATTATGCTCAGTATTGCCCTGTGAGCGCAGAGGAAGGCTAGGGGTTACAGGTAAAGACTGCCACTGATATCTGACACTCTCAGGCGGTTTATTCTGCCATCGATATTGCACTGTCCTTGCAACAAAATGCTTACCTTGTCCACAGTGACTCTAACCATTTCCAGCAGTAAAGCAGCTGCCTCTGCACACAACCCAATTTTGAGGACATTCTCCGTAAGGTGGTGCTGCAAGATCCACTGCAACATAGACTCAAGATCTTTCTACAACAGGAGGAGATATATTTCAAGAAAAGATGGGAATTATTTATGATACATCAAGGACAATGCCTGCTCTCTCTACATCAGAAAAAAAGCCAAAACATCTTCACCTCTAGCAGCTCCTCCCTCTCCTATTAAATGTGTTTCCCCAGGATAGCCCTAATGGATTGTCCTCTTCTGAAAGATATCTTTGGCACTGTCGGGGCAAAAATGCCTTATGGCTTCTCAGGACACTGGGGGAAAGTACCCAAATCCACTAATTCCAAGATTTTAATGAGTCTTGACAATGTAAGGACAGGGAAGCTAATCTGAATTACCTTCTAAAGTGCAGTAGTTAAATGGCATTTAACACCTGCACGAACAAGTTTGTTGTGAACACAAATTTCCTTAAATCAAAGTTAACTTACTCCATTTTTAAAGTATGAATGACTAATTTTAGCTATCACAAAAACCAAGTAGGGTTAACTGCCTGAGAATCCTCTCACAGAAAAGGTCACAAAATGCCAAACTAGTAAAACAATAGCAGCCTCATGCTTGTCCACCATTTTTTTCATACCTTGGCTGCTTCAGGTGGTTCAGACTGTGGAGTTGCCAGAAAGAGCCCTGCCACGAGCAAGTAGATCTCAGGGATGTGGACGTGATCAGTCAGACATCTTTGCAACACAGAAAACCCAAAAATCAAGAACGAGCCATTGTCAGGCACTGGAGGTTGAGTTTTTAAATTATCTTTAAAGAAAAAGAAAAGGAAAACATTCTGAGGAAGTATCTAAAAATGAATGCCATATCAGAGGAAGGATTACTGATGCAACTTTTTCCTCATTTGTCTGTGTCCCAGGCCACTCAGTACTCCGCTAGGCTGCAATATCAACAGTTCACAAAACTTCCTCAGACTAACAGATAACAATTTTTCCCACCACCACTTTCGTTACAGGAGATTCTTCCTGAATTATTATTCTTCCTTTCTTTTCCCTTTGTCAGAACCACAGGTCTAGTTATCAAAAAGCAAGCTGAACAAATCTTAAAGAAACAGAAGGTTTCAGGATAGAAGCTGAGATCTGAACATCTCACAGGCTTACCAACTAGCCTGATTTTATGTAAGACAAAAAGGCCCATCTCCCTGCAACTGCTAATCAGAAATGCCAACTACCGTGCAAGGGAGAAGCAATGCTTTCCACTCTTCAGCACAGAAAAGCTCAAGTATTAGGACAAGCTTGCCCTAGAAAGTAATATCAATTCATGGTCTACTGAGATCAGTGGGAATTCTCCTATCACCTACTTCAGTGATCTCCTATCACTGAGCTGGATCAAGAGATTGTTTTGGGAGCATTAAACTAACACATACCCATTAGAATACTCAACCCCACAGAGCTGTTTTCCAGCCAGCGCCCAGCCACTATCCCCTCCTTGAATTTGTTCAGCAGCAAACGATTGTGGAGGAAGCACAGAAGTAGCTTGATTCCTAGCACAACTGTGCTAGAGTGCAGGTAGCTCTGTGTGAACAGCAGAAACCAGTCTGGTCCCAGTGCCAAAAATGTCTCTTCTTGTTCCCTAGGACAAACAGGGAAATGAAAGCACATGAAAGGAGACATGGTGAAAGACAGAATGGAGATTTTATTTAAAATTATCTCTAAGTGATTTAGAAGCTCAAGCTTCTCTAGAAAAAATCTGATTAAAGGTTTACCGCAACACAGAATTACAAAGATTTAACAACACACTCATCCACACTTAATTCCCACTAAATCCAACCTTACGTTAGTCAGACAAAAAAGCTCATTAACATGATGCTCCTTCTGAGCGTGTATATCAATAACTGAGGTAAACGACATCACAGACTAGATCTTTCAACCTATGAAATTCAAAATTCCAGATTAAATTTTGAAGTCCAAGGTATGTTAACTTAATGAAAATGCACAGTTAGAGCACCCAGCACTATAAATTCTGCCTTTCAGTTATACAAGGTAGAACTATAGTAACTGCATCTTCATGGTTGCGATAGAGGGGTGCAAGCAATCCCCCATTAGATTGAATTGATTTTCAAAGACAGCTGGATTTCTTCAACCCTTGCAATGCAGAAGAAACAGCAATATCCGAGTTTCTCCTTTGAGACATTTTCTGAAAACATCAAACTTCTTTTCAAAATGGAGATCAGATGTGTGATCTAATCACACATCTGTGTGAATGCCAGATAAATCACTGACAAAAAATAACTCTGAATCCAGTCTGCTCTTACTTACTATTTTGTTGATACTCAAATATTATCAGTGTTTAGTTCTAGTCAAACACAAGTAAAGAAGAAACCTAGGAGACAGAGACACTTACCCATGCCTTCCTAAATTGTTTCTACTTACTCAGAGGACAGATGAAGTTTGTTTGAGCGCATTACATCTAGCAGCATCTTCAGTAACTGGTTTCGAAGCCAGATTGTCTTTCCAGATGTTTGGCTTAAGGCTACAAATATCAGAAAGTAATAAAGAGTAATGAAGAGATAAAACACATGTTCCATTGCTTTGATGAACAACCTTGTTTGCACCAGATTAGCCCAATGGAAGTACTTATATCAGTCTTTTGTAGAGCAGAAAGATGCAGACATTAGATTTTAGACATAAGAATTCCTGCTAACATCAGAAATGACCAGTGCTTACATTGTCGAAGTCCTCTCTTTAGAGTTACTTAAAACTCATCCAGACTACATGTTGAATAATAATCCATAGGAAGCAATCTCAGGTTAACTAGAGAGGGAAATGTAAACAGGCAATCTGACTTGTATTGCCTAGCTGTGATGTCTATATATATATAAACTACAGTTATCAGTGTCTCCTTAATATTGTTTAGAGGTGCAATAACCAATATAATCTCAACTGAAAGATCACAATGAAAGAGCCAGCTGACTGGAAGTTCCCACACACAAAGTTGACATAAATAAACAGATATTTTAAAAAGTGCAGAGCTCCACATTATTACTTGCTACAACTGTAAGTGTAGCAAAGTGTTCACAGAAAATCCAGGATGCCAAGTGAAATCTTATTCCTTGTAACAGCCCAGTACGTTAGTTTTGGGGCAATTTCAATTTAATGGCCTTTATCTCTGTGTATATCTGTGAAATCCAACATTGTGTAGGCTCTGGACAATGCAGCCAAAGTACTGCTGTCTTGTTAGCAGAGAGAGGACAAAAGGGGAACTCCCTGAGCAGGAGAAGGATCTTGCTGTAGGTCAGGCCTTCCTGGTTATATACACAGCGACTGCCACTTCACTATTCTTCACGTCATGCCTTTGCAGCAATGTAAGCTTTCCCCACTATTTCAGGTCACCTCAGTGCAGCCCGTCCCTTTCCAGATGAAGTAATTTGAATTGTGTCTCTTCCTGCTATGGGAGGCAGAACCACTATGTTGCATTTAGAGTTCATTAAGCCCTGGGGAAGAAGGGAAGTACTTTAGTTATCTATCAGAACACATACACCAAAAGTAGCTCCTCACCTTCACTGGGCATCTCAGCCACACCATCCAGGCAAACCTGATTTTCATCTACAGAAGAAGGCTTCAAAGTGTAAACAAGGAACAATCCAATCCTTGCAGAGAAAGAGTGAACAAGTTGTGGTCAGCAGAAAGACAGACATTAATTTAATTACTTTGAGATTACATGCAAATCTCAATACTCACTAACGATGACTGTTAATGACAACCATTGGAAATTCTAATGGCTGCAGAAATAGGGTTGAAATAGGAATGCAAAAGTTCATAAACTAGGAAGCAAGTAAAAAGGACATCTCTCTACAAATGCAAGTAATATCTATTCTACCACGGAAACATTTGTCTCTTTATCTTTTGATTTTAAAGGTCTTTCACCATGAGGAAAGCAATAGTGAGTTAAGCACTCTGTTCATACAAAAGATTCTGAACTCCCTGTGGCATTCAGACATCAGTGTTATCACCACCTGGTTTTCCCAGCACATAGAGGAGAGCAGAGAAACCTCAGCAGCTACTCAGAGAGGAGGACTGGCAATCTCTTTCCACCTGTAGTTTGCTTTAACACATTACCTGGGGTTCTAAGGATAGATAGATTAAGGTGACATACACACTTAGTGAAAGTGCATAGCCTCCTCCTGCCCACAAGAAGGGCATTTCTTAAGGGACAGAACACCACTTGTTCTGCAGGAACAGTCCACACAGCAATTTCCATTAGATGTGTCAAAAGTCTGGGACCAGGAGAAATCCCAGCACCTTTCAGTGCTGCTGAGAGCCTGCTATAGTCGCTGCTCTCCTGGAGCTGGAAGGGTAGGGACTGTCTTTATCCACTCGCTCAGCACTTATGGGCCTGACAACCAATCAAATTACCATGGAATAACAAATCATGATACTTTAAGAATAATGCTCATTCACACTCCTTACTAGGTGGCAAATTTGATATACTAAATCCACTACTCACACCTGTATGAAAAAAGAATAGGCTAACTCATACAAGCCCAGGGTAGGAACATACGTACAAGTAATTCCACAAAACAGACGGCAAGTAGTAAGTTCACATATTAGCTTACTCTATAGTAACTACTTGAGGTGCTCGTACTCTTCATCAGAGCTAAAGACTGACTGCAGAGACCACAGATTCAACATGCAACTCTGTTTCTACATTTTATTTGGACAAATAGCTTTAAAAACAGAGCTTTCATCTGTGCAATGCATTTCCCTGGAGTTAGGTGGCTATAGACAGTACTGTGTGGACCTTCCTCATAGGCTACAGGCTGATGCAACTAGGCTGGGAATATAAAATGGAGCAGTATTTACATTCTGTGGAAAGCAAACAAGGATTTAAATTCTTTGCTTCATGAAATCCTGACTAACATATGTTTAACTGATTGAAATTCAAGAACAAAAAGGATAGCTACTGGGATATAAGCCAAGCCAACTGGATTAGGTACATAGTTGACTGGGGCCAAGTTGCAATACTACAGCAATTGCAACACTTTAGGGGCAGGCTTTAATGAAACCAAATATTAAGTACAGACTTTGAGCAGTCCCAGTCATACCAGAAGAACTCTTTGTGCCATCATTGTAAGGGTCATTACCCAACCCATCCTCACATAAATGTAAGGTTGGACTAACTGTGTTTTGAAGGCATGAAAGAGTTTTTCATCAGTGGGAATCCTGCAATTCTCAAAGATCTGGAGGGTCCTACCAAAGATGAGATGAGGGAAGTTCTACTATAGAGCTCTCTCCAATACTGGCAAGAGTATAGCTCATCTACAAACTGAGAAAAAGCTATAGACTTGAAGGTTACCTGAGAACATCCCTTGTGTTAAAGTATCCTTGCAACAGTTGGGAGAGAATAGTGCAGGCCACAGTGATCCTGGAGTTACTGATTTCAGGATCATTGAAGAGGAAAATAAGCTTGGGCACCATTTGCACCTGGTAGGCAACTGCAGCATTCTGATATCCATCTCTGTAAAAAAGCACAGAGACTATTAAAAGCTTTTACTGGAAAGAACGAAATTTGCTGGGTTTCAGCTAAAAGGATTCTCAGGTTGCACTGATGCTTTGCACCTTTGGCTTCTAATGTTGCCTTGGCAACATTTCAAACACTGTCAGACAAATTGAAAATGTGTCAGCGATGGAGATCTGAAGACCTCTTTGTATGTTCTCTACCCTTCCCATCTGCCCTCTCCCCCCGGAAACTGCTGCATTTCAACGAGTTCAAAGCAAACAACATTATTGAATTTTCAAGCAGTGAGTTGGTGGTAATAAATGCTATTCTTGTAAAGCTCAGCAAGGGACAGACAGCTCTGCATAGAGCTTTCTGGTACCAAAACCAAGGAATCTGACATCCTGGTCTACTCAGCCCCTCTGCCATGCTATGTCTCTTCAAATACATTTAACTCTAGTTTAAGAAAGTTAACTCTGATTAAGAAAGTACACTGTTATAAAAAAGTCTTCCCGGGTTGTGTTTTGGTTTTAAATACAATTTCACTTATACTTTTTTTTATTTCATACTCAATTCAAACATTCAGATTTCCCCTTCCCAGCAGACATTTAAACTTTCATTGTACAGCAGTGGTTCCATGTGAACCAGGTCATCAGATAGCTTTTCCTAGTCTGGCCCCCACAGTCATGTCAGGGGGCTGATCAAATCACTAACTTTAGCCTTAAAAGAGCAATATAGGAATGATTCACTCCCAGAGTCCACTGATTCCAACTAGGATTGGACCCTTCATATCCACCTCACAGTTCCAGCTTCAGGTTACAGATGAGCTTGTCCCACGTTTCTGATTCAAACACTAGATTGTGTACCTGGACGACTGCAAGATCTCCACAAGATGTGAAAAAAGAGCAACATCAAGATTTTCTGGTGCTTTCATCCAAAGCTGAAAGACAAAGGAAAGCAGAAGTTTTACTGCTCTGCTGAGCTGAGGGGACAGTAACCTGGGGCAGAGAAACAGTTACAAAGTAATTCAGGGAGGATAACATCACAAACTCTCAGTCGTTTCTGCAATGACAACCTGCAGGCACTGGGAAACCTCTGCCAGTGTGAGGAGTTGCTGCTTCTGAGCAAGCCCGTGAGGAGCAGGCCCTCAGGATCTTGAGGAACACTCCAGAAACTGCACCACGGCACAGTGGGGAGCCATGATGACAGAGGACCTGCCGTTCCAGGACCACCTCCCCAGGTGAGCCACAGTGTGGAAAATCAGCACACACTACCCCATGCCAAATATTGGATCCAGGAGGTGCTATGAACAAACCAAACCTCATACTATAAAGCCATCTTTAATACAGCCAAACCCACAAAGTAACATCAACAGTTTTACCTCAAAGTTGCAGAGAACATACTGGAATGCACTATAATTCTTGATGACTGAAGACTCAAAGCCAAGCTCAGCTGTGCCCACTAGGGAGAACATTAACTGTAAAATCCTGTTGTTTAACAGCTGTGTCTTCCTCTTCAATAGATAGGTCAGCAACTGAAAAAAAAGATTTAATAACTATCTGCTGAGTATAAATCTGTATTTATAAATTAACGTATAACATTATTTTTTAATTCAAGACAAATGCACAGTTTACTTGGTTGTAGTAGTCATGCATGCATACATTTTACATAAGCATTATGAAGAAAGCGAAGATTTCAGTCCAGGCATAGAATTTTGTGCAGTAAATGAAAGGGTAAGTTTTTGAAGGAGTTTGACAACTCTGTGGCATTAAACAGGAGAAAAATACATGCCATATTATGTTGAATGGAATTTACAAAAAGCAACACACATAATTGTAAATAACCACAGTAGGTTTTCTACACTATTCTTCATGGATGTATTTTTAGTTGCTTGCAAATGGTGTTAGTTTAAAAAAATATATTAATGTTGATCTCTTCAGATAAAAGACATTTGTGTGAAACATTGCCAATTTCTCAACTGAGTCTATCTTTGATTATTCAATGAATTCCCGATACAGTGAGAAAAATGTTCAGAAAGCCACTACATTTTGAATAGGTTGAGAGGAATAGACATTCATTTGAAAATATATTAAGACACATTTTTATTAATTGGCTGTTTAAAAAAAAAGGTTCAGACATCCAAACAAAGGGCAAAACCACTCCATTCCAACATGATGATCTGTCACATGGAGAGAACACTATTTAGCATAAAGTCGAAAGGAACAGCTCGTACACAATCTAAAGGCTGGCATTCACCTACAAGAAGGGATTGGGCAAGCAATATCTAAGTATAATAAATATATTCATATGAATCAGGATCAATTTAGGAACAATTCACAAATTGGGAAAATGGAAAGTTAATAAATTATTCACGAAGCCTTAATGTTAACAGTCTCGTTTGGAAACAATCTCCAAGTCTTGTCTGTTCCATAAGACTCTGCTTATCCTACACAGCATAAAGTAAATTAAACTGAACTGAAACTTCACACTTGAGCCTTAACCCATCCAATATTACATATATAGTGCTTAAAATTTGCCCTGGTTCTCCCAAAATCCTGAGACAACCAAACTCCTCAGTTTGCATAGCTTTCAGGTTTGAAAGGTCTAGGACAAATCTAACCAATATAGTTTGAAATCCAGACAGCACTTACTTATATCAGCACAATTTCTGATACACAGTGAAGACTGAGCCATAGGAATTTACTGTCAGCCCTACACTGGGCAGTCTGTAAAGAGGAATCTTAGGCTGGATGAGCCAAGGGAAGTAAGCAGACCTGCCTGAGAAGTGGTCTCTTGTGGGAGGGATCAAGTGTGTTGGTAAAAGGTGAACGGTGGGTCACTCAAATCTGCTGCATTGACTTTACTAACTATAGTCAATACAGGCAGCATGACACCTTCCATTATTAGATCACGTCTGACCAAGAGGCATCTGTCCTAACCTTCCCATCAGCAAATATACTAGAGGTTCCCAGAGTAAGCACAGGATTTAGGGCACCATCCTATATCCCCCTCTCAAAGTTCCAACCACAAGGGCTGATAGCCAGGATATGCTCGGTTCATTGCCGTTGATAGGTTTTGGGATAAGACTATACCCAGAATGAATGAACAAAAGAGTATCTACCTGGTATCCACCCATGTGCCTCATCAATCTTTCACTCATTGGGCTACTGTTCAGGATGGAGTTCAGGACTTTGACAGCTGCATACATGGTGTGGTCATCACGGGCCATAGCAATGAGACCCAGGAGAATGGCAGGGCCTCCAATGAAGTTCAGGCTAGTAGCTGCTGGACAGGACTGGAACTCTCTTACCCCTAGGAAATTGCAATGTTACTCTACTGGGAAGTTACATGGACTAAATCTGTTATTGGCCAGAGAAAGGCCCAACTCTTAAAAAATATGAAGCATTAAGGTATAGTGCATTTACCGTATCGGCCCACAGCAACTGATCCAATAGTCCGCAAGGAACCTGAGAGGTGTCCAGCAATATTCTTAGCCAGGAATATTGGAGTTGAACTGTCCCGAGAGTTAATCCCAATCTAAAACAGATAAAAGAGATATCCTAAGAAAAACCATGGTAGTATTGGGGAGACAAAAAGTAATAAGCAGACACTCTAATCCTTTAGATTATTTTATAACTTTTAGACTATGAAAACCATCACAAACTTTGCTATAGGAAACCAATCAGAAACAAGAGAAAATGTGTTTAAGACAAATGAGGGAAATTTGTGACCTCTTTGGCAATCAGCCGGCCATCCACTTCATTGTAGGAGCTCTTTATATCTTGGACCGTAGTGAGACATGAGCACATGGCATTGATTCCAAAAGAAATCTTCTCTTCTGCCACCAGAAGTGTAGGATTATCATCACTGTAGTGGTCCTCACCTAAAACAAGAGAGACCATAAACCTCTGAAGGAACTTTGCATGCTCAACATGTGAGACAGGAGAGAGGCAGATGAAAAATAACTGGAGGAAACCAAAGTTTAGGTAAGAATTTGATTTTGACTTAACTATAATCAGAAAAAAGCCCTCACCCTTTGCAACACAGTCCATGGCAGCTTGCCAGCTTAAGCACCAGTAGGAGACTGTTGTGGTTGTTGTGCTTGGCTTGTCTCCTCTGGTTACTGCTTTGTGTAGATCCTACATCCTCTCCCAGTATCTCATGAAGCTCAGAAAAGTCCAGAATAAACCCTTCTCTGTCCACACAAACTTTCTCTGTCCACATGAACAAACTTTCTAGGCAGAGAAAACATTTCAGAGGCCTTCCGTGTTACTGGGAGCTTTCTCAGGGGTACTAGGAGCAAGGATTCATGTGGAAGAAAAAGGACAGAGGCAAAAGTTCAGAGCTGCTAACTCACAACATATGAGAAGTTTGTAAAAACTACCAGCTTCAGCAGCTTAATGATTGTATGAAATTCTCACATGCTTTTCTTTAAAGAATTTTCTATTCCTGCTCGCACTTGGAAAAACTATGTGTACCTTTTTTTAAAAAAAATCTTGTATTTTTTAGAATTTTATAGACTGGGAAAACAGTTGATTTATGCAACTGTTTACTAATGCTGGCGACACAGCCCTTATAGGCAAAAAGAATTAGCACATATTACACATGAAGATTAACTAGAAGTAAATGTCCCAAGACTGTGTCACTATTTCCCTTCCAGTAGGACACAGACTTACGGCTAAGCCTCCACACAGCTGCTGCTGACTAGTGAGAAGCAATGAGATACTGGTGAGATGGGACACAACACTGCTGAAACAATTCAGACTGCTGTTCGCAACAAGGTCATGAATTCATTTTAAGGAATAAACCATAATATTTTGGGGTTTTGTGCTGAAACTTTAAGTAAAAATTTCCATTATAAAAGTTTCTTTGGGTGTTTTGATGGAACAGGGAGATGTTAGGTACCACCTCCCCACCCTGCCCCTTCCCCCCG